>NC_056568.1:26555539-26672041 GCF_013358625.1 Macadamia integrifolia
TTTCCTTTTTTTTTTTTCTCTTCTTGCTTCCACGATTTTCCTTGCTTCTAATTTGATGTGGAAATCCCCTCCATGCCCTTGGTGCTTTAAGTGAGTGAAAAACAGGAAATTTTCAACAAAATTCTCTAAAAAAAAACAACTAAAATTTTCAACAAAATTCTCTAAAAAAAAAACAACCATGAGATTCGAACTTGAGACATCTTGGTGAGCAAACGAATTTTGCACACCATAGCCTACCAACTACACTATGTAGTTGTTGTTACCAAAAACAAATCTTCAATCACTTAAGGATGTGGTCCATCGATCCTTGTTGGCATTTAAAATATTCTTTGTACCTCTGGGGCAACTGCAAATGGGCTGGTTCTGCATCTCGGTTCAGTTCTAATTCATTATTCTTTTTCTGACCCGAAAAGATAATCATTTGTATGGGTGACCAAACGAATGTGTACTTTTAATTGAACACGTCCATGTTGCTCAGAATTTCGTCCTCTTCGCAACCATGAAAAGAAATAGGACCTCTTTACGTGTAAAATTGAAGATATAGCGTCCGATAGTCCTTAATGCCTTGAAAATATAAAACCTGCAAAAAGAGAGTAAAACCCAAGGTAGCTCCATTCTAAATATGTAAAATGCATGTTTTACTACCTTAGATTTCACACATAAATGTGCTCATCAACCACCCTTCTTTACAAGAGCATTCAAAGGACAACGTTGTACATGATCATACCACCTTAAGCGACATTCTCTGATTTTATAAGTTAGTTATACAAATGTTGTTTGTAATTCTTAAAAAAAAAAATTCTTTATTTCATTGTCTATGCAAACCATGAAACATTAATTAATTTGCAAACCTAGTTGTACCATCTGGAGCCATGCGCAAGGATAATGTGACAAGTTTAATTGTAGCAATAGTTCGATTCGAATTCAATCACAGGCCCCTATTGTGTGTATGTTGATGCACATGTAAGATCAAACACCAAGAAACACGAATAATAAAGAGACAATAGATCCGTACGACACAGAGATTTAACGAGGTTCACACACCAGGGTGGTGTGCTACGTCCTCGGGCAAAAAAGAAGATGATTCACAATGCAGAAGAGAGATTACACCATAACAGCGGCGAGGAAAAAACTCGCCCTGAAACCCTAGCTGCGTGAAAACCCTGGAATACAATGACTTTCTCAACAAGCAACAGTACATTATATATACTCAAAATCACGAGTCGACCCATCGGGTCACGGTCGATCTGGTTGAACCACACAGCAAGGGCGTAGCCCCCGTACCCCTATATCGGCCCAACCCCTTTGCCTCCATCATAGATCTCAGAAAATTTTCCATTCCGGTCGCCACCAAAATATGTTGGATCGGGTCAATCTTCAAAACGGGTCAAGAATTCGAGACAAACTTAACAAATCTCCACCTTGGCTTGAATTCTCCTCCAACAGATAAACAAATAGCTAATATCTTCATCTTCTCCAATAGCCCTCCAAAGGGCTAAACTCAAACACAACAAACACCAAGTAAGTTCAAGCAATGCTCAAACTTACCAACACATAAAGGCTTAGTCAACATGTCAGCTGGATTGTCTTCAGTACCAATCTTTGACACTTGAATATTACCTTGAGCAATTATCTCTTTTATGAAATGATACAGAACATCAATGTGCTTTGTCCTCTCATGATACATTGGATTTTTAGTCAAGTGAATAGCACTCTGACTATCACAATGGACAACAGTCACCCCATGATCCATGCTGAGTTCTCCCAACAAACCTCTAAGCCAAATAGCTTCTTTAATTGCCTCAGTCACTGCCATATACTCTACTTCAATAGTAGATAATGCAACTGTAGGATGTAAAGTAGCTTTCCAACTAACCGTACTTCCTCCAAAAGTAAATGCATAGCATGTGAGTGACCTCCTCTTGTCAAAATCACCTGCATAATCTGAATCAACATAACCAGATAAACTATCACCATTCCTCCCAAACTCCAAACAAACACCAGAGGTCCCTTTCAAGTACCTAAGTATCCACTTCACTGCTTCCCAATGAGTTTTGCCTGGACATGACAAATATCTGCTCACCATACTGACAGCTTGCGAAATAGGACTAGTGCAAACCATAGCATACATAACGGAGCCAACTGCACTAGAGTATGGAAAACGTGACATGTACTCCACCTCTTCATCTGTCTTAGGTGATAGAGCAGTTGAAAGTCTAAAATGAGATGCAAGAGGAGTAGTTACAGGTTTGGCATCTTTCATGCCAAAACGATTCAATACCTTCTCAGTGTACTTTTGTTGAGATAGCCACAGCTTCCCTGCTTTTCTATCCCTCTTGATCTCCATACCAAGGATCTTCCTTGCTGCCCCCAAATATTTCATCTCAAATTCAGAACTTAATTGTTCATTCAACCTATTGACCTCATTCCTATCTTTTGCTGAAATCAATATATCATCAACATAAAGCAACAAATATATGAATGATCCATCATAGAACTTTTTGAAATAAACACAACAGTCATATTGACACTGGAGTATCCAAAACTAGCCATAACTGAATCAAACCTTTTATACCACTGTTTAGGAGACTGTTTCAAACCATATAAGGACTTCTTCAACAAGCATACATGGTCCTCCTTACCTTCAATAACAAACCCTTCAGGTTGATGCATATAAATCAGTTCTTCTAGTTCACCATGCAAGAATGCTGTTTTCACATCAAGTTGCTCCAACTCCAAATCATGCATAACAACTAAAGCAAGTAGGACACGAATAGAACTATGCTTAACAACAGGTGAGAAAACATCATTAAAATCAATTCCTTGTACCTGACTGTAGCCCTTTGCAACCAAACGTGCCTTGTACCTATCATCTTCAACACCTGAGGCAGATTCCTTCTTCTTGAAGACCCATTTGCAACCAACAATTTTCTTCCCCGTTCTCGGCTTCACAAGCTCCCAAGTCTAATTTTTATGAAGAGATTCCATCTCCTCATTTATGGCAATCAATCATTTTGTAGAATCAATTGAAGCAACAGTTTCAGAATATGTTGCAGGCTCACTATTTTCAATTGTATCTGCAACAGACAATGCATAAGCAACAAATTCAGCATGCCCATACTTTTGTGGTTGTCTAATATTCCTCCTTGGTCTATCCTTGGCAATGTTGTACCGCTCTTCTTCTTAATTCTCTTGAGCATCATCTCCTTCAGTAAAAGTAGGCAGCTGGACTAAAGTAGATTGTACTTTGTTTGAAGATGAATCACCAATTTCAAACTCCACCTTCTTTCTAGATTTTTCTTAGCCTTCATCACAATGAATAGGAGCTTCTTTCCTAGGATGCAACATAGCAGATTCATCAAAAGTAACATCTTTGCTAATAAAAAATTTTGGAGACTTTGGATCAGAACACCACAACCTGTATCCTTTCACTCCAGATCCATACCCAAGAAAAATGCATTTCTTAGCCTTAGGTTCCAACTTGCCTTCATTTACATGTACATATGCAAGACATCCAAATACTTTTAAATTTGAGTAGTCTATAAGTTTACCTGACCAAACTTCTTCTGGAGTCTTGCACTCAATAGCTGTGTAAGGAGATCGATTCACCAACAAGGTTGTTGTGTTAACTGCTTCTGCCCATAACTCCTTACCCAATCCTGTATTTGATAACATACACCTTGCATTTTCTAACAAGGTTCTATTCATACGCTCTGCCACTCCATTCTGTTGGGGTGTTTTAACAATTGTATGATGTGTTGTAATACCTTCATTTTTGCAGAACTTGTTAAAGTCACCTTCACAAGACTCTAGCCCATTATCGGTTCTCAACATTTTAATTTGTTTCCCAGTCTGCTTCTCAAGTAAATTATTCCACTGTTTGAAAATGACAAATACTTCATTTTTGTGCTTCAAGAAATAGACCCAAACCTTCCCAGAGAAATCATCAATGAAAGTAAGCAAGTATCTTGCACCAGCCCCCTTTGAAGCAACCCTGGAGGGCCCCCATAGGTCTGAATGAATGTAGTCCAAAGTTCCCTTGGTCTTGTGAATAGTAGTACTGAAACTAACTCTTTTTTGTTTCCCAAACACACAATACTCACAGAACTCCATTGCTCATGTACTCTGACCACACAACAAATCCCTTTTACTTAATGATGTCATCCCTCTTTCACTCATATAGCCTAACCTCATGTGCCATAAATTTATGACATCTGATTCAGACATAGATGATGAAGCTGCTGCAACAGACCCAGTGACTGTAGTACCCTACAACACATACAAACTACCAACCTTGATTCCTTTCATCAATAAGAGAACACCCTTGCTGATCTTCATGACTCCACCTTCAGCTGTATACTTGCACCCATTTGAATCAAGAGTGCCTAAACTGATGAGATTCTTCTTCAAATCAGGGACATGCCTGACATTGGACAAGGTTCTGACAATGCCATCATATATCTTGATATTGATCGTTCCCATTCCAATAGTCTTACAAGAAGCATTATTTCCCATCAATGCAACTCCACCTCGAACTGATTCATATGTGGAGAACCATTCACGATTGGGACACATATGGTAGGAACAACCAAAGTCAAGAATCCATTCATCCTATGATCTAACTTTATCATCAGTCACCAAAAGCATATCAGACTCACTCTCATCTTTAGCAATACTAGCTTCTGTAGAATCATCTCTTTTCTGTTGATTTTAAGCACCACCACCTACCTTCTGCTTATTTAAAAGCTTATAGCATTCAGATTTAATATGTCCCTTTTTCTTACAGTAATTGCAGGTTAAATTATTGTGTTTAGATTTTGATCTAGCCTTCTTTTTGTCACCATCTGAATCCCTTTCATTCGTTCTTCCTCTAGCTACCAAACCAACACCATCAGATTTATTGGTAGATGTCAACTCATCATCAATCTTCTACTTACTTTGCAGATTCGTTTTGACATCCTCAATGGAGGTTGTCTCTCTACCATATATCATGGTATCTCTAAAATGCTTATAAGATGGAGGCAGAGAACATAACAATAATAGGGTCAACTCTTCATCGTCTATTTTAACATCTATCATTTTCAAATCAGTAACAATAGAATTGAACTCAGATATATGGGATTTAATAGAAGTACCTTCACCCATATGAAGGGTATACAGTTGTTGCTTCAATCTCAAACTATTTGTGAGAGATTTGGTGAGGTAGAGGTTCTCTAACTTCACCCATAACTCTGCAGCCGTTTTCTTTGAGAGAACTTCCTGTAGAACATCATTCGAAAGACACAACTGATTAGCTGAAAGGGCTTTATCATCCAAATCACTCCAATCATCATCGGACATAGTTACAGGTTTCTTCGCCTTCCCAAATAGGGTTTTCTTCAAACCCTGCTGCGTGAGAACAACCATCATTCGAACATGCCATAAACTAAAACTGATGTTGCCGTCAAACCTATCAATATTGTATTTCGTTGAAACCATGGATCGAAGTAATCCAGACCTCTGATACCAGTTTGTAAGATCAAACACCAAGAAATACGAATAATAAAGAGACAATAGATCCGTACGACAGAGATTTAACGAGGTTCACAGTAGGGGTGTCAACCGATCGGGCCGATCCAATTTCGATCGAGCTTAATCGGGCTTGAAGACTTTCAAAGGCTACACCGTGTCCGCCCATTTAACTAATCGGGCTTAATTATTGAGGGCATGATACACTTTATATTCAGTCGGTCGGCCTCGGGCTATAATCGGGCTACTTTAATCGGGCTACCTTAATCGGGCTTTAGTCGGGCCTTAACCGGGCTACGGACATGTTTAATGTTAAACAGGCTTTAATCGGTTTTTAAACGGGCCCTCTTTAAAATGTGCCTTTATATTCCGGCCCACTTATGCAAGCCCAAAAAAATGACAATAAATCAATAAATGATACCAAATATAACTATTATTTAAAATGTGAACATGTCTTTACTTTTTAGTCTTTATTTTTTAATTTGGGGGGTAAAATAGGTATTCTACAATCATTAAAGGGTCGGGCCAAGTCGGTGCACAATAGGCCAGTCTCGATCGGGCGTTATTCGGTCGGTTTAGGTCGGGCGCCCGACGGTCCAAGTAGCAAAACCGAGACCGACCATTTATAAACGGGCCGGGCTCAAGCCCGACACATTTAATAAACGGTCTGGGCCGGGCCGGTCTATAAACGGTCGGTCCCGGTCGGTTTAGTTGGGTCGGGCCACGAATTGACACCCCTAGGTGGAAGCACGACCTGATGGGGGGACCGAGGTGGAAGCACTACCCAATGAGGGCCGAGGTGGAAGCACGGCCTGATGGGGGACAGAGGTGGAAGCACTACCCAATGAGGGCCGAGGTGGAAGCATGGCCCAATAAGGGCCAAGGTGGAAGCTCGGACTGATGGAGGGCCAAGGTGGAAGCACGGCCCAATGAGGGCCGAGATGGAAGCTCAGATTGATGGAAGGTCGAGGTGGAAGCATAGCCTGATGGGGGCCGAGGTGGCAGCACGGCCTGATGGAGGGCCGAGGTGGCAACACGGCCTGATGGAGGGCCAAGGTGGAAGCATAGCCTAATAAGGGTCGAGGTGGAAGCTCAGACTGATGGAGGGCCGAGGTAGCAGCACGGCTAGATGGAGGGCCGAGGTGGTAGCATGGCTAGATAAGGTATCAGTGTAGCATTGGTTAGGACGCTCCTTGCCCGTACCGTGGTTAGGGAGAAATACCCTCATCATCAGCCCCCCGATTTAACGGTTCAGCTCTAACAGATAGAACGATAAATTCTGTTGACTTTTTCGATTGTGTCATCAGCTCAGTGCAAAATGCACTCGATGTGCCACGTGTCTAGGAGCGTTATTTCACCTCGGGCAAGCGAAGAGACCGCTCCTGTTCACCATTGATTTCAACAAGATTCAGCTGTTCATTCTCCACCACCTTCTCCTATAAATAGGGTACATTTTTTCCAGAAGTCTTGTCATTCGATCTTGTGATAAAGTTAGCTCAGCTCGCTCCAATCATCAGTGCGGACTTTCATAGAGTTTTAGAGCAGCCCGGTGTCTTGAACAGTGCTCCTTCTCACTCGTCCTTACCAGTTCGTCCTGCAATAAGTAAGTACGATTATGGTTGTGACTCGTCGATCCTCCGCTCAGCCCTCCGCATACCCTAGCACTAGCCCTGGAGATCCCAATATGGCATCCACGCGTGATCTGGAATCGCCCAACCAGACCCCCTTGACGGCCGTGAGGCTTGGGGAAAATCACCCTGAGTGCCCCATTCCCAATCCTTTATCCTCTAGTGACGATACTTCCAGTAGTCTAGGCCCTGACGACAGCTCCGATTCTGACGGCAGCTAGGGCTCGGGCAGCAGCTTAGGCTCGGGTAGCAGCTCAGGCTCTAAGTCTGTGGAGGTGGTCTCACCTGAGACCTTCCCGACCAAGGTTGGAGTTGGCTCGGTTACCTTAGCTTAGCCCCCTAATGTCGTGGCAGTAGGCACTCCGGGTGGGCCCCTTAGGTGTCGAAGTCCTGAGGCTGGCCAGGCAGAGTCCGAGGGGGAAGGCTCTGCCTCCTCCTCTGGAGAGAAGAAAACTACGGTGAATACCCCAAGTATCCTGACACCCAAGGTACTCGACTTGATCCGAAACTGATACGTGGTGATGCATGTCCCAGATGAGAACAAACGAGTGGACGCCTCTGGGGACGAGGTCGCCCTTTACGATGTAGCCTTCCAGAGTGGCCTGAGGATTCCTATGCCTGAGCTAGTCAGCTCGATCCTGGAGCACTGTTGCCTCGCTCTCAGCCAGCTAACTCCGAACTCATGGCGGATTGTACTTGTCTTTGAGGTGTTTGTCTCGAAGCTAGGTCGGACTGCGACGCTGGACCTATTCAGGAAGATGTTCTTGGTGAAGAGGCACACCTCAGGGTGGTACTACTTCACCAAGAGGGAGAGGGACGGTCCTTACAGTGACCTGAAGATGTTCCTCAACATGCCTTCCTCGGTGAAGAAGTGGAAGGAGAGGTACTTCTACGTGGCGATGGAGGGGAATCCCTTCAAGAGCAGCTGGGTCAAGCCCACCCTCTCCTTGCTAAATCGAGCACCCAAGCTCTCGCCAGCTGACCTCCAAACATATCAGATGTGTTTGGGTGGGGAGGCTGTGGATGTTCGCATGCTGTAGGATGAAGACTTCCTCTGGGAGTTTGAGCTGAGTGAAGTCCCTGGTGAGGGTCCGATCGAGTTCGGTTATGGTGGTTCAGCTCAGTTTTTTACAATTTTAGCTTGTTTCCATTATTGACGCAGCTCAGCTTTTTCTTGTCTTGCAGTGGTTAATGTGAAAGTAGACAATAAGGCCCTGGCTGTGGTGGCAGCGGAGGAGAGGAAGAGAGAGGTAGCCTAGTGACAAGGGCAAGGTCGTGGTGAGCCCCAACCCAGGTGCTAAGGTCGCTCCTCCCCCTGAAGCGGGCAACAAGTCCTCACCACTGATTATCGAAGGTAAGCAAGGGAAGCAGATGCCCCCTCTAGTCCAATATTTAGCTCGACACGAGACTCCGGGTTCTCTGAAAGGGAAGGAGCCAGCTGGCTTTGGAGAGAAGGCACTGGGGTAGACCAGCAAGCCTTACCGAGCTGGAGCAGGGGCCGACGGCCAGAAAAGGAGGTGCTCACCCATGGATGAGGGGCAGCACGGCAACCCTCCCAAGGTGGCTCGAACGGGGAAGCAGCCTGTGGACCCCTGGGTGGAACTGCTGGAGAATGGCACCAATCTGGACCCCGCTGTAGCTTGGGTTTGGTGCCGCCGTAGCCGTCCCAAGAAGGATGTTGCCCGTGTGAGGAAATTGCCTAATATCAAATTTACGGAGCAGGTCTACGCCTGAATGGGGGACGTAAGTATTTCCCACCTCTTACCCTTTGTGTTTATTTAAGCTCCTAGTATTTATGGCTACGTTGGATGAATGTAGGGTTTCGCTTATGCGGTGGAGGCCACCAGTTGGTTCGAGAATATGGCCGTTGCTCGTAGCAAGTTGGATAACGAGGTAAAGTGCCTACGGGGGGAGCTTCAGATGACCACGGGTTAGTTGGAGAGTGAGAAGAGAAAGGCCCGAACTGAGGAGCAAAGGGTGAGAGACCATAAGGAGAGGGATGGCGAGCTGAAGTGCGAGGTGGCCAGTGGCCAGTGGCCAGTGGCCTTGTTAAGGAGAAGGACGCACTCTAGAGCAAGCTTGCTGAGGGTCAGGAAGCTAGCAAAAAGAAAGAAGTTGAACACTAAGCTTGGATTTTCGAGCTGGAGAAGAAACATCAGGTCGAGCTGGCTTCGAACGATGAGGTCGCTGCTGAGAGGTGGCTGAACTCTGAAGTTGGTCAGAAATGGCTAGTTGACATCAATGTCTCCTCATTTTAGGCCGGCTCGCTATACAGTTCGTCCTTGGCAAGATGCCAGATTATGATTTCTCTGAGTATGAGCAGCTCATTCCTACCCCAGCTCCCTCTGTACAGCTCGTTGGTCAGGCCGAGATCGGTGAGGAGGTGACTCAAGTCAACCCTAAAACCACCAAGTGAACCACCTCGCTTCCTCCTGATCCAGCCTCCAGTTTCTGCAGTACTGATGTTGTGCTTCTTGTAGATTTTTTTTTTTTGCAGGAGCGATGTAACCTTCTTCCTTCTCTTCTTTCTTTCATTTTTTTATTTTGTAAAAATCCCATTGGGGGGTTGATATAACTTTTAAGGGTTTCTTCCCTCCTTCATTAATGGAAAAAATATTTTTTCTTCACTCATTGTGTTTCTTCAATTTCTGTAAGGTAGTTCCATTATTTAATTGAACTTGATTCGGTCTTGTGTGTCTTAGTATGACGAAGCATCATGCCTAGACCTGGACTGTAGTACAAGTATGCCCAATCCGAATTTGGAATTGATGGTGCCAAGCTGAAGTTAGTTCTTCATGCCTTAGATGTTAAGGTCTTGAGTTTCCAAACTAGGGTATGGTCTTGGTGATGTCGATCTTGAGTTGGTCCTAGATGCTACTGAGCTGGAGCTCGGTCTTTATGCCTTAGATGTTAAGGTCTTTGAGTCCCCAAACTAGGGTTCGGTCTTGAGTAGTGTCGAGTTGGAGCTCAGTCTTAGATGCTGCCGAGCTGGAGCTTGGTCTTTATGCCTTAGATGTTAAGGTCTTTGAGTCACCAAACTAGGGTCTGGTCTTGGTAGTGCCAAGCTTGAGCTCGGTCTTAGATGCTACCGAGCTTGAGCTCGGTCTTTATGCCTTAGATGTTAAGGTCTTTGAGTCGCCAAACTAGGGTCTGATCTTGGTAGTGCCGAGCTTGAGCTCGATGTTAGATTCTGCCGAGCTAGAGCTCGGTCTTAATGCCGCCGAGCTGGAGCTCAGTCTTTATGTCTTAGATATTAAGGTCTTTGTTTCCTTAAAAGAGCCAGATATTTGGGAGAAGCTTTATAGCATACTGATGTATGGTATGCACTTGGGACAAATACATTACTTTTAAATAGAATCTATTCCACTCCGTGAATAAAATTGAATAACTGAGATATGGAAGCTAAGGTGCTGACAATATAAAATCGACAAGACTAACACCCAATCTACGGGATTTCAATGCAATCTACTGATAAAACTGTCTACTGATAAATTTTTTTGAGATTTTCAACATTCCATACCCTTGGTATACCGGGGCTCACCACTTTGGAGATTATGTAAGGGCCTTCCCAGTTCGCGCTTAGCTTGCCTTCACTTCTTGGGTCCGCTGCAGCTACTTTCCTGAGGACCAAGTCACCAACTATGAATCCCCGTAGTTTGACCCTTCGATTGTGATACTGTTAGACTTTCTGCTTGTAGGTTTCGTTTCGCACAAGTGCTTCTTCCCGGACTTCATCTATGAAGTCGATGTTTGCTTGGAGCCTGGCTCGTTCTGTTAAGCTTCAAACACTGCTGATTGGAACGAGGCTTGGGTTACCTCCACAGGGGTTAACGCTTCGATCCCGTATGCCAATCAGAATGGCATCTCTTTGTGGGGGTCCGAGCTGAGGTGCGATATGCCCAAAGTACACTGAGTAGCTGGTCTGCCCAGTTGTTCTTCTCTCGGTCTAACCTCTTCTTTATTCCATCTAGAAGTATGTGGTTGGCTTTTTTTGCCTGATCGTTCGATTGTGGGTGTGCTGCAGCAGTGTTTTAGAAATCAATGTTAAATTTACTATAGAAGAGCCTGAATTTTTTATTGTCGAATTGTCAACCATTATCTGCGACCAGTACCTTTGGGACACCATAGCGGTATATGACGTCGTCCCTTACGAACTTCTCCACTGTTTACTCAGTGATTTTGGCTAGGGGACATGTCTCCACCCATTTAGTGAAGTAATCAATAGTGACAATCAAAAATTGGACACCGCCTTTTCCTTTCTTGAACTGACCTAGGCTATCCATTCCCCACATTACGAACGGGGTCGGGCAGATCACGGAACTAAGCTTTGTAGCCGGGATGTGTGGTACTGGGGCGTGTACTTGACACTTAAAGCACCGTCGGAAGAACTTCATTGCATTTTGTTGCATTTTTTGCCAGTAAAATCCTTGGCGCAATACCTTGTAGGCCAGCGCCCTTCCCCCGATGTGTCCCCCACAAATTCCTTCGTGCACTTTGCGAAGTATCACTTTAGCTTGGTTCGGGGGCAGGCACTTCAACAGGGGCCAGGATATTGCCCTTTTGTAAAGTACTCCACCTTGGAGGGTGTATTTGGCTGCTCTCCTTTTGACTGCCCTTGCTTCTATCTGATCTCCTAGGAGATGTCCGTCACGTAAATAGTCCACAATGGGGTCCATCTAGCTCGACTCGGATTGCTGCGTATTGCTGCACACCAATTCTTGCTCATAGGTAGGTTGGTCTAGTACTTCAAAATATACAGAGCTTGCATAGTCCCCGAGTTCTGCTGTAGCTAGTTTGGAGAGGGCATCTGCTATTTCATTTTCTTCCTGTGGGATCTACACCATTTCGAATGTGTTGAAACTAGTCACCAGACGACGTACTTCTTTCAAATATTTGGCCATTCTCTCTTCTTTGGCCTCGTATTGCCTATTGACTTGGTTCACAATTAGTTGGGAGTCACTATGTGCGACCAGGTCATCTGTCATTACTGCCTTTGCCAGTTTGATTCTCGCAATCAAGGCTTCATATTCTACCTCGTTATTTGTTGTGAGGAATGCAAATCTAAGGGTGTACTGTATCGTGAATTCCTTAGGGCTTTGCGGCATAAGTCATGTGTTGTTCCTTGTTGTGGTGTTAGATCCATCAACAAAGAGTTCCCACTTTTGGCTTAACTCGGCCTCAGGCTCTACTGCTTCTTCAATTTGTGTACATTCTACCAAGAAATCAGCCAGTGCATGGCCCTTGATTGCGCTTCTTGGTCGGAATTCAATGTTATGCTCACTTAACTTGACAACCCAACTCACCATACGCCCTGCTACGCTAGGGCTATGAAGTGACTTTTTTAGCGATTGATCAGTTAGTACAGCGATGGTGTGTTCTTGGAAGTAGGGCCTTAACTTCCTGGCTGTCACGATCAATGCCAGTGCAAACTTCTCAATTCTCCGGTACCTTGTCTCCGCTTCTAGGAGCACATAACTCACATAGTAGATGGGCCTCTGGGTCTTTCCCTCTTTTCTCACGAGGACTACGCTAACGACTACCGTGGAGGTAGCGAGGTAAAGTTGTAGCTCCTCTTCGGGCTCTGGCCAGCTCAACAAAGGGGGCCGGGTTAGGCAGGCTTTGATTTTATCAAAAGCTACTTTGCATTCCTCCATATAGTGAAATTGCTGTTGACTTTTCCTCCTATTAGTAGCTAAAAGAAAGGAAGACACCTATCCCCAACCTGGGACAAGAACCTATTAAGTGCGACCAAGCACCTTAATAGTTTCTGAACTTCACGAATGTTTCTTGGCGGATGCATTTCTTGAATGGCCTCCATTTTGGAGGGGTTTGCCTCTATTCCCCTTTGAGATACTAGAAAGCCCAGGAATTTTCTAGAGGTTACTCCAAATGCACACTTGGTTGGATTTAGTCTCATCTGGTTCTGCCGTAGGACATCGAAGGCCTCCTTCAGATCTAGCACATGATCAGTGCCTTTCGCGCTCTTGACCAGCATATCATGAATGTAAACTTCCACATTTCTTCCGATTTGGCTTCAGAACATTGTATTCACCATCCTCTGGTAAGTGGCTCCAACATTCTTTAGGCCAAAAGGCATTGCAGCATAACAATAGTTGCCCTGAGTGGTGAGAAAAACAGTTTTCTTCTCATCTTCCACCTTCATCTTTATCTGGTTATAGTCAGAATATGCATCCATGAAGGTCAGCATCTCGTGGCCTGCAGTCGAGTCTATGAGGGAGTCAATCTGGGGTAAAGGATAGCAGTCTTTGGGACAGGCCTTGTTCAGTTCAGTGTAGTCTATGCATATCCTCCACTTTCCGTTGGACTTTAGAACCATGACCACATTAGCTAACTAGGTCGGGTACTTTACTTCCCTCACAAACCCTGTGGCTAGGAGTTTGTCAACCTCCTCGTTGATGATGGTGTTTCGCTCAGTCACGAAGTTCTTACGCTTCTGCTAGATAGGCTTGAAGCTAGAGTTAACTTTCAGACTATGCTCGACTACAGCCTTGGAGATGCCGGGCATATCAGAAGCTTTCCATGCGAAAATATCAGAGTTTTCACCGAGGAAGTTCAAAATCTCATCGCGACATTGGGAGCTTAGAAATGCTCTGAGTTGAATGGTTCTTGATGGCTCAACCTCAGTGATTGGGACGGTAAGCAACTATTCCACTGGCTCGGCTCGGGTCAAGAGGCTTTCATCTCGGCAATCAATAATTTTTACCGTACACACTAGGCCCGAGCATAGTTTCTTGATAGATTTTATGAAGTTGGCATAGCATTCTCAGGATTCCTTCTGGTTGGACTTGCATTCCCTGACTCCATTGCTGGTGAGGAATTTGACTTTCATGTGCTTAATGGACACAATCGCCCCAAGGCCATTGAGACCAGGTCGACCAAGGATTGCATTGTAGGGTGAGGCGATCTTGGCGACCATAAAAGAAACCATGGTAGTAGCTGTCTGAGCTCCCTGTCCGATGGTTACGGGAAAGTCTACAACTCCTTCTAGCTCTGCTGATGTGCCTGAAAATCAGTACAAGGGTCCTGGGGCTGGCTTTAGGGCCCCAGTGCCAAGCCCCATTTTTATGAAGGCTTCGTAGGACATGAGGTCAATGGAGGCTCCTGTGTCCACTAGGACCCTGTGGAAGGGGTGGTTGGCCACCACTAATTGAACTACGACAGCGTCATTGTGAGGCCAGTTTAACTCTTCCAGATCTCTGTCAGAGAAAGTAATGGGTGGATCCGCTCTGAGGGCTTTGACAGGTTATTCCATGATGCACACGAACCGCGCGTGTGCTTTGGCTTTTCTGACTTATTCCACTGTGGGTCCACCCATGATTGTTAGAATGGCTGGACCCACTGGCTGATTATCGTATGCATCAGCTCAGTCTATGGCTGGTTCCTTGGGCAGCTCGGCCCTATCTCGGCTCGGCTTGGCTTGGCATCATCTCTCCTCAGCTCGGGCTAGTTCCCCCATATTTCTACTTCAAATACTTGTTAAGGTATCTAGCCTTGATGAGCTCATCAATTTTCCTTTTCAGAGACTTACAGTCTTTAGTGTCATGTCCATGGTCTCGGTGGTATCGGCAGTACAGGTTGGGGTTCCTCTCCTCTGGTTTAGCTTCCATTGGCCTGTGCCAGCGAAAATACTTTTGATCTTGGATCTCTAAGTGCAGGTTTGTTCGGGAACGATCAAGTTCATATCGCTCGGGTTCAACAGTGTCAAGGAGCCGATCTGTTTTGTTCTTCTTTGGCTCGCAAGAATCGTCCTTAGGCCTCAGAGTCCTTTTCTTCTCATTCTCTGACTGATCACCCCTGTCAGCTATGCCTCTGGCGCCCAGGACTTTCTCCATGTTGGCGTATTGATTGCATCATCTTAACAGCTCAGGCATTGTTTCTGGCAAGTCAAGGGCCAGGGACTGGACCAGATCAGGGTGCATTACACCGTTGCACAACATGCTATACGCCACTCCTTCCGGTAGGTTTTTTACCTATAGTGTCACCTCGGTGAATCG
Organism: Macadamia integrifolia; assembly: GCF_013358625.1. NCBI lineage: Eukaryota > Viridiplantae > Streptophyta > Magnoliopsida > Proteales > Proteaceae > Macadamia > Macadamia integrifolia. The sequence continues at coordinate 26,570,691 of NC_056568.1, forward strand.
GGAAAGGAACTCTCTTATAGTCTCTCTTACTCCCTGTCTCATGTTCATCACGTTCTTCGTAGTTTGCTTCTGCTTCATACTTGCTTGGAAACGTGTGAAAAAAGCTATTGTCAGCTCTTCATAGCTGCGGATGGACCAGGGCTGCAAGTTCGACATCTATACCAGTGCATCTCCTTTTAATGAGGCTACAAAGGCTCGGCAGAGAATGACGTATGACAGTTCAGGGTCTATCAGTTCGTCGGATAGTGCATTATGGGCCGGAGTTACAGTATGTCAGCCGGGTGCCTTTGCCTCTGCATTCCTTCTACTCGCTTAGTGAGGCACTGTATGTGGCTCTCCAGGTCGTCTCTTCTCACCTCGGCTCGGTGGTCTGGGGAGCGGCGTGCCCTTTCACCTCTTCTAGGGCTTCTTCCTGGTCTTGGTGACCACCAGGCCGAACCTGACCTTGTCGTGGTGCCCCTCTGGCTGGCCTGGTGGGCGAGCTCTAACCCCCATGGGGTTGATCTTACCGAGCTATCCTCTGGGAGTTCTCACGTTCTTCTCTATGCAGATGCGTGCCTCTAGTGAGTCTTTGAGGCAATAGCTGGCGTCTTGCTACCCTGGGTGGGGGTTTGTGGGTATCATGTGTCTCTGGACTCCGATGACGTGTGGAACGATGAGCTCTCCCATTCTGGGCAGGAATGGGGCCTTGCCTGTGCCCCTCGGTGGGAGATCAGGGTGGTACAGAATGAACAGTGCGTGATGTTCTGGCCAACCCCCTCCTATTTGTTGATTGAGGGGTGGCACTATTGTCAGGAGATTCGTCATTGGGTTGTCTGCCCGGAACAGGCCTAGGCGACTGAGCTGAACCAGTCCGTGGCATAGGGAGTGCCGAGCCAAGCTGACGTATGAAGTCCCGCACTAGTGTGTTTGTCGCTAACACCTGTAGCTACAGGCTCTGCATCTGCTCTTCCATATTTGGGTGAGTTACCCGGGATGATGGGATATGGCGAGATAGCTGAGGGTTTTGCTCGCGCTGATCTCGCTCTCCCTGGGCAACTTGCGCATCAAGCGGGGCTTTTTGGGGCCCTTGTGGAGGGTCTCTACCGGGACATTCTCCTGCTCTACCATTGGTGGGGACTGGAGACATCCAAGTGGTAACTCGCGGGTGGATCTTACTCCTGTTGTCACAAAAGAAACTACCTTCTCACTCCTTAATTGCATTGGTCCAAGACGGCTTTTTGTAACAGTTTCCTATGGACGGTGCCAATCTGATGCTGTAAAAATTGATCGGGTGATCTTCCCTGCAGTTCCTGATGCTCCAACTGACCTACACAGAAGAGAAGACAGGGGAGAGCTGGGCTGACCCGACAGGGGAGTTTCCAATGCCTAAGTCAGATCTTTCTACAACAGATGCTCAAGAGAGCTTCCAGTAAAAGAAGTGATCCCCCCATGATGGAGGCTTACTGTGATATTTATAGGCTGTTGATGGAGGGAGAATGAGAGACGTTTGTGAAGAGTCCTGTTTAGACGTAGAGGTCTTAAGGGGAGTGGCTCTGGGAATATTTCGGGTCCTAGGGTATTCTAGGGGAATATTCCCATCTTATCTCAGAAATGCCAACCGTGTGAGGGATAGATGTCTCTGGTGACATGTAGTGAATAAAGTCCTATCCTTGTGAATAGGGATTACGTTCCTTGAATGTAGAAGTGGATGAGAGCACGTTTCTAGGAACCTTTTTGTTGATGTCGGGCCGAGGTGGTAGCACAGCCAGATGAGAGGCTAAGGTGGCAGCTCGGCCATCGCTCGGGCTGATGGAGTACTGAGGTAGCAGCACGGCCTGATAGAGGGCTGAGGTGGAAGCACGGCCCAATGAGGGCCGAGGTGGTTGCTTGGACTGGTGGAGGGTCGAGGTGGAAGTTCGGACTGATGGAGGGCCGAGGTGGAAGCTCTGACTGATGGAAGGCCGAGGTGGAAGCACGACCCAATGAGGATCGAGGTGGAATCTCGGACTGATGGAGGGCCGAGGTAGCAGCACGGCCAGATGGAGGGCCGAGGTGGCAGCACGGCTAGATAAGATATCAATGTAGCATTGGTCAGGACGCTCTTTGCCTGTGCCGTGGTTAGGGAGAAATACCCTCATCAATTACAAGAGGGAGAGGTTCTACTCTTTAGTTGATTGACAAATTAAGGCAGAGACCCTATCAATTGTAGGAGTAACACCCCCCCCCCCCCAAAAAAAAATCTAGAACCTTGGAGAGGGACTAGTGAGAGTTTAGGGATTTGGATCCTCTCCCATGCGAGAGAGAGCGCAGCAAACAACCGAAGATTGGGAACCCCTTGGGGTGGATGCTCAGGTATTGGGATGTTGTCCAAGGTTGCTTCCAGTCATCGGCTGTGGTTGGGCTCTCTCTAATGTGAGAGAGGATTTGAAACCAGAGTTTTGTTTGTGCCTCTCTCTCTCTCCTATTTTCTCTCTCATTGATGCCTCTCTAGCAGCCCATGATGGTGAGGATCTCAATCCCCATTACACACACATATCTTGGCGTGGTGAAACCTTTGTTTGATTAGAAAGGGAATCTCATAAAATAAAAACAGTGAAGTGTTTATTATGAGGGAGTGCAGTTTCTGCTTGTGCGTGCAAGGATCAGTGGAAACACACGGTAAAGCATCCACAAATATTTAAATTTCTATTTCATAAGGGCAGGACCGGTCATTTCAGCCCATGTATCTTGCTCAGGTCTACACTCACCCACACAAAGTTTTTTCCCAATTAAAACGCGAACGGATGGGTCCCGGTGACTGCTTAATTTGTACGCTGACGGTCCGAACCCCGTGGAAATCCTAGCAAACCCATCCACCTTTTTCAAAATTTCTCCTTTCCTCTCTATCTGAAATGACTGAATTGCTTATACATTCGCACCTATTCCATGAAACCAGCCGAGGTTACAACAAAGGAAGCATCAAATTATCAAAGCAGTGGTGCTTCGCTTCCATTATAAAAGCCCCCCAAAACCGTGTGAGCTTCCCTCCCCATTTTTTAAATCTCACTTTTCCTGCCACCATCACACTCTGAAAATCTCTTTTCCTCTATCGCGCACTCTAAAAAAAACTGCAAAGCTGGATAAATTAAGAAAGTAACAGATCGTTGGTGAGAAGATGATGCAGAAACTATTCAGTAGAGGCTCTGCCTCTAAAGACGCCATGGATACTTCTCCACAATCTATCCCTCTCTCTCCTTCTCCCTCTTCTGTCGTTGGTAGGAGTCCCGCGAGGCCGTTGCGTCTCGTCTACTGTGATGAGAAGGGAAGGTTCAGGATGGACCCGGAGGCGGTCGCCACACTTCAGCTTGTGAAAGGACCTATAGGGGTTGTCTCCGTATGCGGTCGTGCTCGTCAAGGAAAGAGCTTCATATTAAATCAGGTACCCCGTCCTTCCCCTACAGAGATAAGGAAATTTTCCTTCTTCTCTTTGCTTAGCATTTTAGGGTTGGTGTTTCCGTTGTTAAGAATCACTGATGGCGAAAAGAAGAAAAATGGGTATATGTTTGGAGTAATTTGTTGGCTGGACTTTGGGTTTGTATTTGGTGCTAATTTCATGTTTGTATCTGAAGGGCCTTTTGCTGTTTTGTTTTTATTTTTGGTTATTTTTGTTATTTTCCTTTTATTTTTACCTTCGGGCCAGTTTATTCCTTCTCCCTTTCCTTGGTAATGAATTTTTTTTTTTCTTTTTGGATGAATAAATAAATTCATTATCAAGGAGGAGGAGAAGAACATAGAGGGGGAAAGAGAGGGGGGGGGGAGACCAAGGCAAGCTTGCCCACAGTATCATGAATGGAGTTTTCACCAAATGTCATGTCAACCCAAATCCATTCTCTATACAAAGGGAGAGTACTGGTGCAGGAAGGCTAGTAGGATTTTAGAACCTTTTTCCAGATGAGTTTGAGAGTCCCCACAGAATTAACATCTTTTATCCGCTTGATACTTAGCCCACCCTCAGCCTTGGAGAGGCAGACTCTGTCCTAATACAAAGGCCTAAGAAACTTGGAATAGTCAACACCTTTCAAAGGAAGGAGCATAGGGGGGTATTAATATATTTGGAGTTGGTAGAAGGGAGAATGAAGACACTAGACCACTAGAGATACATGGATCGGAGCACATATCGGATGAGGGCAAGATGACCAACGTAAGAGAGGAGCTTACTTTTCCACGGCTGAAGCCTTTTCCTCATAAGATACAATGCAAAAGTGCAATGATGAGCAAAGAGTCTGGAGGAGATGAGAGGGAAACCAAGGTATCTGACATGAAGGGAGCCTAGGGAGAACCGTGTAAGCTCAAGATGTGACACTTGATGAGAGGGAGAAACACCAGAAAGGAATAGATTGGATTTGAGAGGTTGATTTGGAGACCCGAGAGTGACTCAAACAGATGGAGTGAAGACATAATATAGGAGATGGAGGAGTGATCAGCCTTGGAGAAAATTATGAGGTCATCTGCAAAAGAAAGATGGGTGAGCATGAGGGATTTACATTTGGGGATCGGGGAGATGAGGCGCTGATCAGTAGAGGATTGGATGGAGCGAGAAAGAACTTCCAAAGCAAGAGAAAAGACAAAGAGAGAGAGAGTGGAGACACCTTTCCTGATACCCACAGAGGAAGGAAAGGAACCAGCAGGGATGCCATTAACAAGGACAGAGAAAGAGGGGGAAGGAAATGCAACAGTAGATCCAATGGACAAAAGAATAGGGGAAGATATCTGGAGTAGAAAAAAGTAATGAAATCCCAATAGATGGAGTCAAAAGCTTTGTGATGTCAATCTTGAGAAGAGTAGCAGAGTGGATTTCCTGTCAAAACTTCTAACAATCTCATGATAGAGAGTGATGTTGTCTGCAATACTTCTATTAGGGATGAAGGCAGATTGATTTGCACTGATTAGGGAGTTAATGACAAGCTGGATCCGATTAGGTAAGATTTTGGCTATGAATTTGTACAAAAGATTGTAGAGGGAGATGGGCCTAAAGTCCGACATGGAAATTGCTCCTTTCTTATGATGTGGCAAAGAAAGATGTGATTTACACCTTTGATTTGGCTGGGGGAGAGGAAGAAACTTTTGATGTTATGACTTGGATCATATCTAATGATATGCCAGCAGGTTGAAAAGAATCCTATACTGAATCCATCTGGGCCAGGGGCTTTGTTGGATTTATTGGAGAGGACAACGACAAGGTCTTATCATCAGTAGGGATCGCCTGAAGGGAGGGGAGAAGATGATCAATAATGAATTTGTTGACAAGGTTGAGGGGAAGGGAAGGGAAGGGAAGGGGAGGGGGATGGAAGCTATTTGAGAAGTAAGAGGCAGTTTCAACTTTGATGTCCTCAGGGTTGCGGAGAGTGGAGTAGTCACTGAAGGTTAGCTTGGGAATGCAATTTGCATTTGTTCGAGCTTTGAGGGATCGATGGAAGAAGACGGTGTTGGAATCTTTAAGTTTAAGCCATTTGATTTTGGATTTCTGATAAAGGAAGCTTTCCTCCTGGCAAGGATATAGGAGAGCTTAGAGGAGGCAGCTTTTTCTTTCTCAGCAAGGGTGGGGTTGAGAGGATCAAGCTGAAGCCTTGCATGGATAAGCATCAGCTTGTCCTTATAGGAAGAGACATTTGAGGGAATTTGCTAAAGGAGAGGGAGTTCCAGGTTTGGAGGGCCCTCATGTCGAAGAACTTGAAAAGCTTAGGACCGAAGGAAATATGGGGATGAACATGGAGAGAGATGGGGGATTAGTCAGAGATAGTAGGAAGGTCAAAACAGGCATGAAAGGAGGGAAAAAGATTCTAGCCAAGCTTTATTGACTAGGACCCTATCCAATTTGCAAGCAATACACGCTTGACCAACTCTGCGATTGTTCCAAGTGAATTTGCAGCTGGAGGTTGAGAGGATCGAGCTGAAGCCTTGCCTAGATAAGCATTAGCTTGTCCTTACAGGAAGAGACATTTGAGGAAATTTGCAAAAGGAGAGGGAGTTCTAGGTTTGGAAAGTCCTCAATGTTGAAGAACTCGAAAGGCTTGGGATCGAAGGAAATATGGGGATGGATGAGGAGAGAGATGGGGGAGTAGTCAGAGATAGCAGGAAGGTCAAAATAGGCATGAGAGGATGGAAAAGATTCCAACCAAGTTTCATTGACTAGGATCCTATCCAATTTGCAAGCAAGACACGCTTGACCAACTCTGTGATTGTTCAAAGTGAATTTGCAGCAAGACCAGCGAAGGTTGTTCATACCGATATCATTGATACAATCGTTGAAGGAATCGACAAAGAGGAGGTCCATTGGGGTCTCCTCCCAACTTTTCATGGGAGTGTCTGTCTGATGAATTATAATCACCTGCTAGACCCCAGGGAAGGGAGCTAGTAGTGGGGGCAGTGGAACGGAGATCGGACCAGAGCGAGGTCCTATCCTTTGCTCTATTGAGAGCATAGATGGCAGAGAGGAAACAGGAGGGGGGCCAATAGGGGAAGAGATGGAGAGGTGGATGGCTTGGGAGGAGGAAGAAATGATCAAGACATGAAGGAGAAGAGGGTTCTAGAGGATCCAGATGCGGCCATTTGGGCAATGGGCATAGTTAGAGAGAAAAAACCAAGAAGGGGCAATGGGAGCAGCGATGCTGGAGGTATTAGGCTCAAGGACACGAGTTTCAAGGAGATAACATAAGACAGAGTGGAAGTCTTTTAAGCGGGAGCGGATGACAACATGCTTGGCCGAGAATTCAATCCTCGAATATCTTACTCACAAAAAAAAAAGAAGTTTGTGTTGTCGTCTTGAGGAGTATGGGTTTCTATATGGGTTTGCGGAGGAAATAAATATGGGATGGTAGTGATTGAATTGGTGTGAGTGGGCCGTGGCAATAGTAAGGTTGCTTAATGTAGGACTAGATTTGACAAGCAAACTAGGCCCAAAACTGCAGGAACTTTTAATCAAAGAACAACCAAACCAGTCCCAAATATATAGCAGAAAATCAGTCTCAATTAACAGTCCAGAAAATAGCCGATCTCCAGAAACAGTATTACAGAGAATAATTCAGAATAGCAGAAGTACTTGGAACTAAACCAGGGACTGGATACGAGTACTAACAACTTCAAGCTAACAACAAATATGTTCAGCAGTCAAGAAACCAGTATTCAGATCAGCAGAATTATCGAATCCAGAAGATAGAAACTGCAGTCCACTAAAAGACAAAAATAGAGAGCTTTTGAATATCTCACTGAGGGCTGCACAGAAATTGTTCAAACTTGGGTCGATCCTTAGTGGTGTATAGAGGAACCATCGACCAAAAAACTGGAGTAATCCGACAACTAGAACTGGTTCTTCTAGTAGGGGCGGATGCTCTGTTTTTGCAGAATATTTCTGGGCAGATTCAGAATTCACATAACTGATTTGTAGCCTTGATAAACCTTGAGAATAAAGAAGAACTTAAAGAGAATAACCCGAGGCAGACCTCTTGGACTTCACGCCATAAGGAGTCGTTGGATCACACACCAACCCACACTGTGATCAAACACATAGCACACTCTCACAGAGAAACAGTGACAACAGCATATTTGGTTTCATAAAAATCGTGGGTTTATGATACTGCCCTCCTCTTTATTTATAATCGTGATGGGGGTTTACAAAAAAATAGTAACTCAGAAATTACTAATTCTGGGTTACCAAAACTGAGTACATAAGTTGCTAAAAACTGAAACTATAAAATGAAACCAGATCTGAAGCTGAAATTTGAAACTACTTAGAACAGAAATTAGAAACTAGTGTAAGACTGAAAATAGAAACTAATTTAGAAACTTAATAAGGAACTAATAACCCCATCAACAACCCAAATCGTGGGCTGACTTGGACCAAATCTGGTCGACCCAGTCAGCCATTTCGGTCAACCACCTTCTTGCGCCTCCTAGTGTAGACCTTCGGTGCTGCATCCTTGCTCCATTGCAACCTAGTGGTTGCAGATTCGAGTCGGGAAACAGCCTCGCTGCGAGGGGGTAAGATTGTGTATATTATGACCCTCCCTAGACCCCGCAGTGGCAGGAGCCTCGTGTACTGGGTAGTGATTGAATTGGTGTTTTAAAGATTCCTGTTCTTTGAATCTGCCCAACTGTTTGCTTGACAGAGAAAAAACAAAAGGGTTCCTATTTATGGATTCCCCCCCCCCCCCTTTTTGCGGTATCTCTTGAAGTTACTCCTCTTGAACTCACCTTATACGTTGAACCTTGTGGCATAGATTTATGTTTAATTGGTTCGCTCAATGAAACTGCAATTAGTGTGGTTTTTTGGTTAATGTGATGCTTTGGCCAAAATTATCTCATAAGCACCTATGTGTATACCTTTCTGATTGCTTCTCATAAATCAAAACGATGAAGCTATCTTTTCAAGTTCCCAAGACTGGAATATTTATGGAATCGCCATTTCATTATTGGAAATCTTGAACAAACAAACACTTGATAAGCCAAAGTTGTCCCCAGAGTTAATGGGGAAGGATTTCCTTCTGTTTTTTAATCGATATTCTGAAGTTTTTATTGTTGAACCGACACCATCACTTTTTGGGGGGGGGGGAATCAATGACACAAGGACTCCTAATAATTTTCTTCCTTTTGGGGAATCTCACATGGTGAGCCAGTATACATTTACATAACCATCATAGAAAGCAGAAAGCACAAAGCACAAAGCACAAAGCACGAAACACAAATCACAGAGCACAAGAACATCTACAACACAAGATATACGGGTTTCGCCAAGGTGGTTGCGCAGGTTGCAAATGGCTACTTAGGCTGCAACCTAAATCTAGCCTGGTTATAATACACAATACACTTCAACACCCACTTCTAGGACCACCAACTCCCAATTTATGTGGCGAAGGAGCATGACCCCCCAGTTTACATAGCAACGCCTACTACAACGGAACACCTACTCCTCTATCATGCATCTGCTTGATAGCATGCATTGATATAATTAATGGCATATGCAAATGTCTACAATATGCTTCAGGTTATGTCTTGCATTTTATCCGACACCTAGTCTACAGTCTACCACACATTCATATGTGAGAACATAGTTGTCACGGCGTCAAATCGATCCAAGGCGGTGGAGGGGTGGCTAATCGATTTGGCGATTAATCGCCCATTTTGGCGTTGCCATGGCGGTCAAATCGCCCGTGTGTCATTTTTTATTTTTTCTATTTTCTAAAATTATTTAATATGCTACTTTTTTATTTTTCCTATTTTTTAAAGTTATTTAGCATGCTACAAGCCTAGAATATATACCCTATAACATATAAAACAAACATTAAGTAACATCAAATCATCAAAAAAATCAACATAGCCATATCATGTCATCAAAAATCAACATAAATTATTGACTTATACAGTTATACATCAATTCATCACTCATCAACATAGTTGTCACGTGTGGCATAGGGACAAACAATCAAGGAGCATTCTTTTGATTACTAAATATAGGGGAAAATGAAGCTTGAAAGTAAAAAATCAACATGTACATCACACAAAAGTAAAAAGTAAAAGGCTAACCTGTGATTGAAGCTTGAAAGTAATGATTGGAAGTGAGTGAGCAACCTCAACAAAGTAAAAGGTATATATGTCAATATATCATGTATGAATGACAGAATGAGAAATATATATTTGGAAACCAAAAAATAGAATCATTAGATCAAATGATGAGATAAGTGGCTAACCTGTTAAGCTATTAGTGACTTACTGAAGCAATAAAGCTTGATAGCAAATGAACTCAACATAAAAAAAAAACTTAACTAATCATCCAAGTTCAAAGTTTAAAGTTTAAACAATATATAAAATCCAAACACTCAAACAGTCAAACACAAATAACTTAATCATCATAATCATCCAACAAATCAACAGATGGCAGATTCCTTTGTTGTCCTTGTCCACTAGAAGCATTTGCATTTTCACCAAAATTATCTATGACATCCAAGTCATCATTCACATCATCCTCTTCTTCCAAATCTTCTTCCCCATCTGATTCTGATGACTCCCCAACATCCCTCCCTCTACCACGGCGTGTGTAGCACAAATTTCCTCTAGAGGTTGATGATTGAGCTCTCCTGGGTCGATTGGGCCCCTCCATTGTTGCCCCCATTGCTCTACCAGCAACGTCCCATGTGAGATCAGCATCGGGATGGACTACATCATCCACTTGCTCGTCAATCATCCACTCACTACTCCAATCCAGTTCATCAAGCACAAGTGGATCATAATTTCTGTTGAGGAGACGTCTTTCTTGAAACCTTTCTTCTAGGCGGCGATTGTATTGAACATAGACTAGATCATTCAAACGTTGATGTTCCAGCCTATTCCTCTTCTTGGTATGAATCTGAATTCATAAACAATAGAGAACAACAAACAAAGTTATTGTTCCAAAAATAAAAAGTCTAAAATATGAAATAGAGACTTGAGACCCAGCTACTTACAAACTCAAATGTGCTCCAATTGCGCTCGCAACCAGAAGAGGAGCAACAAAGCCCTAGAATACGTCTTGCAATCTTTGAAAGCTCAAAAGCATGACCTCCAAATGAACCCCACCAATTAACTATAAAAAATAAATATATATAAAAATAGTTAGATTGATATTTAATATATCACACAAGCAAAACAACTAAACATTAAACAATGAACTCTACTTACTAGGACTCATGGTTGCCCGTGATCTAATTGCCATATCCGAGGCAAAACCACCTCGAGAATATCTATACAAAGTGGCTTGAGTATTTATCTTGTCTTGTAAAGCTGGTTCATGTATCATTCTTTCAATGACTTCATTAAATGCAAGCTGTAGAGAAGATATAATTTGGTAGCCACCATCATCACCTTCCTTATAAGAAAAAAATTTGCCAGGATTAAGAAATAGTGCTGCTCCATACAAAGGACGCCCTATCTGAATCTCCCAACGCCTATTAACAATATCCAACACTTTCTTGTAGTGCCTTTCTTTATCTCCAAAATTTTCTTTTATTTTCTTTTTTGCCTCATCCATGGCAAATTGAACCTCAGGCATAGAAGGCCTCTCATCACCATCCACAATCCTCAAGACAGTAAGAAGTGGCTTTGAAGCTCTAAGACAATTTTCCACACCATTCCAAAATGCTACAGCAAACACCGTCTCAACCACTTTCTTCCCAGCTTCGGTCTTTGCCAAATTAGAACTAGTCCATTCTTCAGAAATAAACAAATGTCTCAAGTCATCTCTATGTTTTAACAAGCTTTGAAGTGTCAGAAATGCAGTTGCAAATCTAGTAGCTGCTGTCCTCACAAGATCCCTCCCATTTGTTCTAGCCCTCATTGCATCAAGAATGCGTGTGTGCCTGTAGATGAAGTTGGTTACTTTTTTTGCCTTACTTATCACAGTCCTATTAGCATTCAAGAATCCTATTTCCTCCAACATCAGGTCAATGCAATGCGCTGCACAAGGAGTCCAATACAGCTTTGTCCTCTTCTGCATAAGCATTGTACCGGCTAATTTGTAAGCCGATGCATTATCTGACACAACTTGCACGACATTGTCCTCACCAATTTCTTGAACTTTGTTGTCAATCAATTCAAACAACTTCTCTGCAGTTTGAGATATGCTAGATGCATCAACAGATTCCATGAAATAAGTCCCCTCTGGACAGTTAACGAGGAAATTAATTAAATGCCTTCCTCTTTTATCCGTCCACCCATCAGTCATTAGAGTGCACCCATACTGCTTCCAATACTCTTCATATTTATTCTTCATCTCTGCAGTTCTATCCTTTGCTGCCTTCAACAATGGCACTCTCACTTCATGATAACTTGGGGGCTTATATCCTGACCCGTACTGTGCAATAGATTCTACCATCACCTCAAACCTCCTTGACTTAATAGCATTGAATGGAATACCACACTGATAAACCCAGTCAACAATGTGATTATCAACTCTCTTTTTTTCTTCCGCTGATCTAAACCGGTTCTCTATAGTAGTCTGAGTACTACCTTTAAGATGCCTCTCAGCAACCACTTGCTCAGGAGTCCGTCTAACATGAGCATCCATGGGGCCCCTTACTTGTGGCTGAATGACTACTTTCTTTTTCTTAGCAAATGTCCCAGAGCTAGGAATAAGTCTAGAGGTTGTAGAAGAAGGAGTCCTACTAGACTGTCTTTGACCTTCAACTTCTATATCAACATCAGCATCAACACCAGCACCAACACCAGCACCAGCATCAACATCAACATCAACATCATCATCATCCAAAACGTCTTGCATCCTTTTCTTCTTATTGCGCATAAGAGCTGCATTCATCTCTGTAGCAATCGCTACAGTTGTCTTGGTACACTTAGCAACATCTCCATATCCACCCACCAAATGTTGCTTTAACCTTTTAATTCCACACTTGAGGTTTTTTCCACAAAAAGTGCATTTAACAAGGTTCTTGTCTGACAGGTCAGGCCAATACCCATACTTCCACCCAGGGTCATTTGATTTGGCCTTCCTGGTTGGGTCTTTGGATGGATCATATGCAGCCGTGCTTATATTATCACCCCCACTACTACCAGGTCCACCAACAGTACCATCCATTATGAACTCCTATAGTCCTATCCTACAAGTTACAAAACAGAGTAACAAAGTATGTTAAGTGTTAACCAATAACATTAACATGATAACATAAAAAAAAAACAATTAAACACTCACAAATCCAACTTAATCATTTCACTTAACACAAATACACAACCAAGACCATTGTCAAGTTCTTATATTTTTTTTTTTCCAGCAATCTAAAATATATGATTTCCCATCTTCAGATCAAGATCAAACTCTAGATAGTAGATAACTAGATATACAGATAAAGAGGAAAACATATTATAAACATTGAAGATTTGAAGTTACTAGTAGGTGGGGCCCTTACCTGGTTGTCGCTCTTGCTGCCGAAGGAGAAGATGTCGCAGGCGATATCGTATTGTGGTTGTTGTCGTTCTTGCTGCCGGAGAAGGAGCAAAGAAGATGTCACTGTTGGTTGCTGCCGGAAAACCAGTCCTATATGTTGGTTGCTGCCGGAGAAGGAGAAGAAGAAGAGTTGCAGCGGTGGCTGCCGGAGAAGGAGAAGGAGGAAAAGAGTTGCAGACTTCCAGTGGTGGCTGCCGGAGAAGGAGAAAGAGGAAAAGAGTTGCAGACTTGCAGTGGTGGCTGCCGGAGAAGGAGAAGGAGGAGAAGACTTGCACGGTGGCTGCCGGAGAAGGAGAAGGAGTAGAAGAGTTGCAGCGGTGGCCGCCGGAGAAGGAGAAGGAGGAAAAGAGCAGCGGTGGCTGCCGAAGAAGGAGAAGGAGAAGGAGAAGGAGGAGAAGGGTTGCAGCGGTGGCTGCTGGAGAAGAAGAAAGAGGAGAAGAGTTGCAGCGGTGGCTGCCGGAGAAGGAGAAGGAGGAGAAGAGTTGCAGGCTTGCAGCGGTGGCCGCCGGAGAAGGAGAAGGAGGAAAAGAGCAGCGGTGGCTGCCGAAGAAGGAGAAGGAGAAGGAGAAGGAGAAGGAGAAGAGTTGCAGCGGTGGCTGCCGGAGAAGAAGAAGAAAGAGGAGAACAGTTGCAGCGGTGGCTGCCGGAGAAGGAGAAGGAGAAGAGAAGAACCAGCGGTGGCTGCCGGAGAAGGAGAAGAAGAAGGAGAGGAGCAGAAGACGCAACAGTGGCTGCCGGAGAAGGAGAAGAGAAATCGTTGCAGCGGTGGCTGCCGGAGAAGGAGAAGAAGGAGAAGGAGAGAACAGTTGCAGCGGACCAGCGGTGGCTGCCGGAGAACGAGAAGGAGAAGAGAAGAACCAGCGGTGGCTGCCGGAGAAGGAGAAGAAGAAGGAGAGGAGCAGAAGACGCAACAGTGGCTGCCGGAGAAGGAGAAGAGAAATCGTTGCAGCGGTCGAGGGTTTTCGGTTTTCGTCTCTTCGAACTCTCGAGCTTCGATCGAGGGTTTGTGGCGTTAATTGGAAATTTGAAATCGACCGACCGAGGGTTTGGTCTCAAATCATAATAGAAAATGTTAGTAAAAAAAAAAAAATCGACCGCCTAGGTACTAAAACGTGGTATGGCGTCCATGGCGACGCCAAGGCGTCGCCTATCCGTCCAAGGCGACCGCCAAGTGTGCAACCATTAGTCGTTGTATTGCCATGGCTATGATTTACCGCCGGGACGCCAAGGCGCCGCCTAGGCGACGCCTTGACAACTATGGCACTAAGTCAGCTTAACCACCCTCCTTAAGGGATTTGGGAAGAGAAGAAGTGAACACAAGAGTGAGTTTGAGAAGAATAAACTTGTATTGCACTAGAGAACTCTTAAGTACAAGGCTTGAGAACTCACTTGCTTGGTTGAACACTCTTGGTTAGTCCTTGGTGAGTGCCTTTGCCAAATGAGGCAACACCTATTTATAGGCACCCCAAGTTACAATGGATGGTTAAGATATTTACAAATGTCCTCCATCCAATGGTTGGGGAGGAAACTAGAAGCTTCCCACCTCCTTAGTGGAGAATTCTAGAAATCTCTCCCAAAATATCTCTTATAAATATCTTCTATAAATAAAATATCTAGAGTTACTACACCTTTGTAGAAAACTCTAGAACTTGGACCTTACTTAGCCCATTGGCCTAAGTCCATGTGCTTGGTGGGCTAGGCCCGTGGGCCTATGTTGGGCAGGTCGTGACAACGCGCTAGCTTCCTGCTGTGTGACTTACAGGCATATCTCTGCTTCGAACCAACCAAATGGAGCCTGACGGAATCTTGAATGCTTGGATTCAGTGCAAAATCAAAATGGCTGTTGATTTGGAATAACGAAGATGAGGCAACCCCCTGGGCGGACAGATCATAGTCAACCAAGTTCCTTCGCAGAGAGCCCGCTCATGTTTTAGCTTGAGTTAATGAAAGCTGCTGAATTTTGAATTAACAAATGCAGCCCTTGAGATGTAAAATGGTCCCAAAGAGCAACGATTTTCAGCTGCTCTAAGTGACAAATCATTGATCACCTTCTGTCAGACACCATAGCCAATTTTTGGCATTCAACCCTTGCTGACCATGACACCCGTATCCAAGCCTCCCGTATAGCCTTGTGCAAGTGTGGCATGGCAACCCACCTGAGGCTGGCTGCTTGTTGTGCAGTCGTGGGCGGGGCTTGGCCCCTGCCACTTGCACCCGATTGTGCCATGCTACTGCTTCCTTGTGTTGCTGGCCTCGACCATGTCCACAGCCCATGTGCAGCCCTTCTGGCTTATGTGGCTGTGCCACCCTACTCAGATGAGCCACATGTCCCTGCCACATCACCTATTTTTCCAAAAGACTGATGCCCCTGAAACACCAATAAAGCCAGATTCGACAATATTGCCCCCTGATGCCATATCACCTCAATTGCCCTTGTGCTACCACTCATAAAAAACAAGCTGAAATGCCTGTGTGAAGGCCTGCAAAAAGAGCAGTACGCCTCTGGTGCGACCTCAACAAACAAGCTGTGCCCCTGTACACATCTCCAACTACTATGGGACTCCTCTTACTCTCTCAAGCATGTTGCCAACAATGACAACTCAGACTGCTGAACCTCCACATAGCCAGATGACTGACAAAATTCTTTAAAGATTTGTCTTCGATACTCTCTTTGGGCATGCAGCGGTTTGAAAACACATCAAAATTTCGGATATTTCGTATTTGTTTTTTTGAAATTACATGCGAAACCACGAAATAGACAAGTTAGGTCATTTTGCCAAAATTTTGGTTGTTTCAGCCATTTTGTTTTGAAATTTTTCTCATTTTGAGGTTAAAAAAAAAAAAAATGCACTACTTCGTCGAAATTTTGCTAATCGGTCATTTCAGCCAGTATCCCCCCAAAATGGCCAAGTGAAACACATGGTAAAAGTAGACTGTTTCAGAGAAATTTCGGTAGTTTTGGTTTGACCGAAACGGCGAAATGAAATGAGTTCTTGAACCTTGGCATACACTAGGTCGTATATATAATGACCAACCTCCATGCTGAAAAGCTTTTTCAGGTTTGGAGTTGATACCAATTAATGCAATATAATATCAGAAATCAGGCTTGATCTAATGGTCAATTAGGATCTGAAGATTCCTACTTGAAGTTGAGATTCCTAAATCTTAGAATTAATAGAAGGTTCAGACAAACCAGATTAGAGATCAACTTCAGTTCCAAATAACAAGTCTAATGATAGTCATGAATCTGAGATCAAACTTGGAAAACAGAACTTGAAAATTGATTAAACGGAAATCAGACTTGTGGTAGGAAAACAAAAATCAGTTTTGTTGGGAATTAGAGCTAATCCCTATAAGGGATTAGCGTCAATTCCAGGAACCGATAGGGGCCTTTTGGTCCTTTAGGGTTGCGGCTTAAGTGAGGGGCTTTTTTGGATTTTCTTCTTTTGTTTTAAGTTATATATATATATATACACACTATATTGACCTGCGATCAGTCTATTCTGGACTGATCGCAGGCTGCTCTGTTTTCTGGACAGCTTTCGGTCTCTCCTTCTTCTCTTCTTCTTCTCATTTCTGGTTCTGGTTACATCTAATTAATATTGCAACATGGTATCAGAGCAGGTTTAATCAAATCGATTGGTCCAAACAAACCTATTGCTGCTGATTTCAACCTAGCGATAAACTTCCTTGGTGTGCAGCCGCCTTCTTTGCTGCAATTACTATGACCTAATTAATATGAAGTGATCTACAGTACATGTAAGTCATCCTCCATACTTCTGCTATCGGTTTTATGCTGGTTCTTACTGTTTCAGAAAGCCACTGCACTTGTTCTCCTCTACCGATGGCTGCTACTGCTACTTCATCATCAATGGTTGCTACTACTATTTTGTACTTTTTATTTACTTGCTGCTGAAAGTTGCTGCTGCCTACTGTGTTTTTTGTCCATGCGATTAGCCTTCTTGTAGAATTTTTTGTTCTCCTATCAAAGGCTGATTCGACACTACTGCTGCCCCCATCGGTTGGTTATTTTTTGTTGAGCTTTGTGGTGTCCGATTGCTTACTGCTGCTGTTTTTCCTACTTGGTGGGTGATTATTATTTGATTCTCATGACTGAGATCAAAGTCCCTACCCCTACTACTACTACCTCTTCTACCTCGGACAATGTTAATGTCCATATTACATCTATCAAGCTTAAGGGAAGCTCGAATTACCTTCTTTGGGCTTAGTCAGTCATGGTATATCTGATGGCTAAGGACAAGCTTGATTACACCATCTCTGATTCTCCCAAAGAATCTGAAACTGGTTATGCTCAATGGCAGAAATAGTGCATTAATTTTAATATAGTTATGGAACAGTATGAAACCAGATGTCACTGCCAATGTTATGTTTCATTCTACTGCCAAGGGAGTGTGGAATAATTTGAAGGAGACCTACTCTCAGGAGAAGAATGTGACCCGTATCTATGATATCTATAAAAAACTGTTTCAGTATCGCCAGTCAGACAAGCCACTTGTAGAATACTACAGTATTTTCAGGGATATGGTTGAAGAACTCAATGTCTTTCAACCCTTGACCACTGACATTGACAAATTGAAGGCTCAGCGTAACGAGTTCTTCGTCTCCAAATTCTTGGCTAGTCTGAATAATGACCCGAAGGCAGTGAAAGGTCACTTACTTGCAGGAGATACTGTGCCTACTTTGAATGATACATACTCACGCTTGCAGCGCATTACCTCTTCCACCAAACCTAATCAGTCTTCCAAAGACAATTCTACCTTCAATGCCAGCCGTGGATGTGGTCGCGATCGTGGGGGAGGTCGTGGATCTGGTGGACAGCCCTCTGACCGTACTGCACGCCAGTGTACTTTCTGTGGAAAGCCCAACCATACTGTGGAGACTTGTTGGGAAAAGCATGGCAAACCAAAGTGGGCAACACAGTTAGCTAATCATGCAGTGTCTAATGATGGTATGGACACAATGGCTCCAGTTGACACTAAACCAACACCTTCTTCAGGAGATTCAGCTACCGGTCTGCGAGATGACATCAACCAGTTGCTCCGGCGGTTGCACACTCTTCAGGCATCTGCTAATACATCTACTGGTGCGTCCACATCCGCTGCTACCCTAGCCAACACAGGTACCTTAGCCCTCCTTACTACTACATCTACCCTCTGGATCATTAATTCAGGTGCTTCTGCCCACATGACCGATAAGTCATCACTTTTTAAGGATTTTTCTACTAGTTCCAGTTCTAACTCTGTGATTCTTGCTAATGGTGCTTCAACACCAATTCTAGGTCGTAGTTTTATCTCACCTACCCCATCCATAAACTTATCCTCTATCTTACATGTTCCTCAATTTCCATTAAATCTTCTCTTTGTGAGTCAATTAACTAGTTTGTTAAATTGCCCAGTAACATTCTTTCCTTCTTATTGTGTCTTTCAAGATCTTCACATGAGGAAGACGATTGGTGGAGGGCGTGAAAAGAATGGATTATATTACCTCAACAGCAGCTGTCCTACCTCTTCTGCTGCTCTACGGCTATTGGGGACATTACTCCTTTGTAATGGCATTGTCATTTAGGTCATTTGTCGCTTTCTAGGTTACAACTTTTGTTTCTTAGTTTTAAGTCTACTCCTAGGTTAGAGTGTGAGGCTTGTGAGTTGGGGAAACATCACCGTGTGTCATTCCCATCTCGCTCTGTGTCTTGTAGTCCGTCTTTATTTTCTTTAGTCCATTCTGATGTATGGGGTCCTTGCAGAGTCAGTAATAGATTTGGGTTTCGGTACTTTGTGACTTTTGTGGATGATCATTCTCGCCTTACATGGCTTTACATGTTAAAGGAAAGGTCTGAATTTTTACATGTATTTACAAAATTCCATAATGAAATAAAGACTCAGTTTGGCATTCCTATTAAAATCTTTCGTTCTGATAATGCTTTAGAATATGCTCAAACTGATATTTCTGATTTTTGTGTTGCTTATGGGATGATCCACCAAACTAGTTGTGCCTATACTCCACAGCAAAATGGAGTAGTAGAGCTCAAAAATCAACACCTCCTTGAGGTTGCCCGAGCCATGATGCTGCATATGCATGTTCCCAAGCATTTTTTATGTGATGGTGTCTTAACAGCATGTCATTTGATTAACCGCATGCCATCCTCTGTTTTGTCCGACAAATCTCCTTTCTCTGTTGTGTTCCTTAATTTACCGAGTTTTCCTGTTCCTCCTCGGGTTTTTGGGTGTGTGCTTTGTTTATAATTTGCATATGCAGGTTGATAAGTAGTCTTCTAGGTCTACTAAATGTATTTTTTTGGGTTATTCTCGTACTCAGAAAGGGTATAAATGTTATGACCCTACTTCACACAGGAACTTTGTCAATGCCGATGTGACCTTCTTTGAAGGTACTTCATTCTACCCCCCTCTAGTGCTCTTGTCTAGTGTAGAGTGGTCTTCTCCATCTCCACCTATACCCTCCCTTATACCCTTCCTTGATGCTCTTGGTGCTAGTGACCCCTCCTCTACTGGTTTATCAGCGCAGGAAGAAGATTGGACAGCCAAGTGGCGAGGTAAATACCCCAGATGCTTCACTCCTTCCACTGTCGGCTTCTTCAGGTGAAGCTCCTCTTCCTCCTCCGTTTGATGACTTACCAATTGCGCACAAGAAAGGTACTCGTTCTTGCACTCACAAATCTATGGTTGTGTATCCTATTGATAACTTTGTGTCTTTATCTCATCTTCCCTCTCCTATCCATGGTTTTGCCCTATCTTTTTCCACTAACCCTATTCCCCATACCTATACTGAGGCCCTCTGTATCCCTAGATGGAAGGCTGCCATGGATGTAGAAATGGATGCCCTTTTGAGTCGTGGTACCTAGAGTCTGGTAGATTTACCTCCTGGTAAGGATCTGGTGAAGTGTCGCTGGGTGTACACTATTAAGTATCATTCTGATGGCTTTGTTGAGAGGTTGAAGGCCCGTCTGGTTGTTAAAGGGTATACTCAGACATATGGTGTTGATTGCTTTGAGACCTTCTCCCGGTTGTTAGACTAAATTTTGTTCGTCTTCTTATTTCTCTTGCTGTCAACTTTGATTGGCCCTTGTTTCAGTTGGACATCAAGAATGCCTTCTTGTATGATGATCTATAGGAAGAGGTGTATATGGAGCAACCTCCGGTGTATGTTGCTCAGGGGGAGAGTACAAGTCGTGTGTGTCGCTTACACAAGGCTATATATGGGTTGAAACAGTCTCCTCGGGCATAGTTTGACAAATTCAGTGCTACCATATTTACTTGTGGTTTTTTTTAGTGTTATTCTGATAATTCTGTGTTTGTTCGTCGTAGAGGTGATAAGCTGGTTGTCTTCGTTGTATATGTTGATATTATTCTGACTGGTAATGATGAAGCAGGAATTTCTGAAGTAAAAGATCATCTCCAACACCATTTTCAGACAAAGGATCTAAGCCAACTTCATTATTTCCTTGGGATTGAGGTAATCCATTGCAAGAAAGGGATCAGTTTGTCTCAAAGGAAGTATGTGATGGATCTTCTATCTGATACTGGGATGCTTGCATCCAGACTTGTTGATATTCCTATGGACCCTCACCAAAAGTTTGGTGTGGATGATGGTGAACCTCTCTAGGATGTGCATCAGTACAGGAGCTTGATTGGCAAGTTAATTTACCTCACTGTGACTCGTCCTGACATTTCCTATTCTATTGGGGTCCTTAGTCAGTTCATGCAGATTCCTCAGAAAGCACATTGGGATGCTGTTGTTCGTGTTCTTCGTTATCTAAAAGGTGCTCCTGGAAAAGGGTTGATTTATTGTCCGAATCGACATATGGAACTAGTGGGATATTCTGATGTTGATTGGGCTGGCTCTACTTGTGATCGAAGATCTACCACTGGATACTACACTTTTATTGGAGGTAATCTTGTTATGTGGCGCAGCAAGAAGCAGACTACTATTGCCTGGTCTAGTGTAGAAGCTGAGTACAGAGTCATGGCTCATACCACTGCTGAGTTGATGTGGCTGTGATCGTTACTTTCGGAGCTGGGGTTTCCAATGACCAAGCCAATGAAAATGTATTGTGACAACCAAGCTACGGTTTATATTGCTAGTAATCTAGTCTTCCATGAGAGAACCAAACACATAGAAGTGGACTGCCATTTTGTTCGAGATGCTGTTCTGAAGAGGTTGATTGAAACTCCTTTTGTTCCTTCATCGGATCAGTTAGTTGACATGTTCACTAAGTCCTTGTTTGCCCCTACTTTTCACAATGGTTGTACCAAACTGGGCATGAGTGATGTGTATGCTCCAGCTTGAGGGGGAGTATTGGGAATTAGCGCTAATCCCTTGGGGGGATTAGCGTCAATTCCAGGAACCGATATGGGGCCTTTTGGTCCTATCGGGTCCATATTTTGGTCCTTTAGGGTTGCGGCTTAAGTGAGGGGCTTTTTTGTATTTTCTTCTTTTGCTTTAAGTTATATATATATATACACTAAATTGACCTGTGATCAGTCTATTCTGGACTGATGCTGTCCTGTTTTCTGGACAGTTTTCGGTCTCTCCTTCTCTTCTTCTTCTCGTTTCTGGTTCTGGTTACATCTAATTAATATTGCAACAAGTTTCATGTTTGAATTTTGAAATTGTAAGAAGGTTCAGATTAGTAACCAATTGCGAAGTATAGAAGCAAAATTGAAATCCTATGTTTTTATTTGGAGCTTCTGAAAATTCCTAGCTGAACTAGGAATTCAAGAAACCAGGAAAAGAAAGGATTTTTATGCTAAGAGTAGAATCAGGAATTAGAAATTGATATGAAGGGAGAAGGGAATTGCAAAAACCACAATGGAGAAGAAGGGCAGAAAAAATCAGGTATGGGGATGCTAATGCTGTATGCCAAGCCCAACAGCTCCAAAAGTCTTACGAAAACTCATTTTTAGAAATTTAAATCATCTCTAATTGATTGGGGGGCGAGGTGTATTACATATATAAATACTTTCAAAAACTCCTAACCTGAAATGATAGGACCCCTAAACACTCATTTATACTAAAAATAAATAGATTCAAAATAAAACTCTTAGAAGCTTTTTAAGTATCCTAATTTAACTCAAAACACTTAACTGATAATCCCGTGTACTGATTTTACCTCCACTTTATGGGCTTATAAAATGGGCCCATTACAATAAAACTTAAGAAAATAGAAAGCCCAACTATAATATAACTACCCAAAGCTTAATTTCGTCCCATTGGACAGCCAACTGCTCCTTAGGGGCCTTTCTAAACTTACACAGGCATCCATACAGGATTAATTTCAAATGCAACTGCATCAGATGGTGGGCTATATTTGACAGAATTATTCTATTCCATGCTTACCAATCCCTAATAAGCCTGAAATGATATTAAAAAAAAAAAAAAAAAAAAAGCAACCTATTGCATGAGGCTCCTGCTTCTTTGGGGGGGTTGGGCAAGTATCCGCAGTCTTACACCCTGCTTTGCAGGAGAGGTTGTTTCCAAGTTTTGAACTTGTGACCAACATGCTGCAATAGTGCAACTTAACCATTGTGCCACAGGCTCTCCCCCTAAGCCTGAAATGAGATCATTGCCTATAAAGTACTTCCAAGCACTAAATGGAGTATGTCAATTGCTCGACTCCAATGGCATCAATCACAGTGCTCACACTCTTCCTCACAGTTTACATTTGTTCACCATCTGGATTCCTCATTCCTTCAAGTATTTGGTCTGTTATCCATTGAGGTTTTAATACACATAGGACTCCACCTTGAGTAGGATTGGGTTTCTCTAGTTATTTCTGAGTGAGGATATTGGCGGTATAGTATCAATTAGCGATTTATAAGAGGACTTCAGAGAAAACCCTGCCATTCTTCTTCTGAATTCTACTCATCTGTGCTACTATAACTACAACATAGCCATATCCCAACTAAGTGGGGTCGGCTACCGATCTGTACTACATCACTGACTATTAAACCCTCAAAATTTGCAAGCATTTACTGACTTCGTTTAAACTTAGGGGTAATCTTAACCTGGCCCTTTCACGCAACAAATGATGATGCACACACCCTCCCCACCCACCAGAGACACAGACACTGGTCAACTTTAAAGAGCATTTGTGGACTTGAAGAAATTGTAGCTTCTTTGATTCCTTGAAGAAATGCAGTAGTCTACAAGGAAGAGATTTTATTCGCAGGCCTCCAGCTGCCCTTTCTTCCTTTTTCATGATTTGATTTGCTTTTATCAGGTTGATCGGTCAAAGTTCACTGAGATGGCATGGGAGGGAATTGTTGGGGCTGTTGATGCAGCACGTCGTAGCAAGCAACAAGTTGTGGAATCTGAGCATTTAAAGAAAGCACTTCTAGAGCAAAAGGATGGTTTGGCTCGTAGAATATTCACAAAGGCTGCTGTTGACAGTACTTCAGTCCTGCAGGCTACAGATGATTTTATCCACCAACAACCTAGGGTATCTTATGTGGGCTAAATTTTAACAGTAGCTTAGTGGGGAAGATCTGATGACTGATTCATTGTGGCAGGTTATAGGTGACACTAGTGGGCCCATGATAGGTTCACATTTTCAGTCTCTCTTAGACAATGCAAGGAAACATAAAAATGAATTTGGGGATGACTTCTTGTCAGTGGAGCACCTGTTATTAGCGTTTCTGAGAGATAAAAGGGTTGGTAAACAGTTATTCAAGAACCTACAACTTGGTGAGAAGGTACTGAAAGACGCTGTCAAAGCTGTTCGTGGAAATCAGAGAGTAACTGACCAGAGTATTAATCATCCCTTTAACATGTTTGTTTCTTGGAGAGATGTACTGTACTATTCATAGTTTTTAAGGCGCTGCTAAGGCGTGTTTGTTTCTTGGAGAGATGTACTGTACTATTCATAGTTTTTAAGGCGCTGCTAAGGCGACGCCTTACCAGCGCCTTGGCGCTGATGAGGTCTAGAGATGGTAAGGCAGTGCTCAGCCTTATGTGAAGTGGCGCCTTATGGGTTTTTTTTTTTTTTTTAAACACATTTTAAAATTACTTGATGGAGATTCCAAATATAGATTTTTTATTGGTGGGTGTATGGTTTTGTTAACACTTGAGATGTATGGGATCAGCTTTACTCCACCAAAAATAACCAAAACAAACAAAACAAAAACACGATTCACAAATAAGGTTTGGATTTTGT
Organism: Macadamia integrifolia; assembly: GCF_013358625.1. Lineage (NCBI taxonomy): Eukaryota > Viridiplantae > Streptophyta > Magnoliopsida > Proteales > Proteaceae > Macadamia > Macadamia integrifolia. The sequence continues at coordinate 26,594,828 of NC_056568.1, forward strand.
GAAGGGTTTTAAGAAAGGGCTTTGAGAAGGAATCAAAGAACAAGGAAGAACCACTGATCCAGGCAACCATTTTGCTCCGGCAGTGGTGAACTTCATTCTTCTTTGACAAGAGTAAAAATATAGTCGATGACCTTAGGGCTTAGGCACTCATTTTGGCATCATAGAGGTAAGTATAATAAATACTTATATTTTTTATATCTTCTTTTCTTTATATTTATAATTTGGTTTCATAATTATGTATTTATATTATATGTTAATATGTTATGATGATTGATGATTGATGATTGATGAACTTAGTTTATTCACTTTATTGATTTGTTTTCTTGATGAATATCTTACATTGGTATGAATATGAACCTTTAATATTTATTTAACATATGAGTAATAGGATTCAACTAAGATTTGAGCTAAATAGATTGGTTTTATAAAAAAAAATTACACAGGAACGCTTTAGTCAATAAGGCAACGCTTTATGCCCGCCTTATCGCTAAGGTGCTCTGAAAAACCCTCAAACGCCTCCGTGGTCTTACCGCCTTAAAAACTATGGTACTATTACATATACAAATTGGATTGTTACCATGTTTGATCATGACAAAATCCTATTAGATACTGGTAGTTGTTTTAATGAACTTGAATTTTGGTAGCTGTTCAAATTACTATGCCTGCCACCCTGTTCATAAGTAGTAGCTTGCCACATTATTCATGAAGGAGGTTTCTCCGCACTCAAGTGGGCCTATGTATTCACTACTTTGCTTTTCGTTATTTTTATTCCTTATCAGAATGAGTAGCATGCTAATCCAATTAGTTGGATAAGGCCTAGTGGACTTATTTTATCTTTATTTTGTGAATTGGTTGGACATGATAACAGTCAAGAAACCACAAACCTTTGATATATATATATATATAAATATATATGGAAAATTAGGGTTTCTATAGTAAAGGAAGCTTTAAGGAAGAAGAAAATATGTAAACCAGTAGGTTCAGATGATATTCCAATAGAGGAGAGGTTAGGAATTAGTAGAATGACTTGGCTAACAGAGTAGTTTAAAAATATTATGAGCACTAGGAAAATTCCAAATGAATAGAGAAGCATTGTACTGGTTTATAAAAATAAAGGTGACATTTAGAGTTGTAATAACTATAGAGGAATAAAACTTCTGAGGCATCTTATGAAATTATGGGAGGAAACCTGTCTGAAATTATGAATTAATATATCAGATAACCAATTTGGTTTTATTCCAAGAAGATCAATGAAAGAGCTATTTATTTGTTTAAGAGACTGATGGAAAAAAAACTTTTAAAGGTAGAAAGGTCTCTAAACTCTCTATATGGCCATCCCCAAACTCCGTAACGATGGAGGCCTTGGCACAATTGTAAGGTTGACCCATTGAGATTTAGTGGTCGCGATTCGAGTCGGGAAACTGCCTCTCCATGAAGTGGGGTTATATGACCCTCCTCAGACCCCATAGTGGTGGGAGCCTCGTGCACTAGGTACGTCCTTTTTTGTTTTTGTTTTCGTTTTTGTTTAAGGAAAGTTCTCCATATTGTCATTGTTGACTTAGAAAAAGTGTATAGTGGAGTCCCCAGAGGGTTAATTGGTGGTTATCAGAGAAGAGTTTTTTTTTCAAGTAGATATTCCATCTCCCTTGATGTTTTGAGGATAGCTTCCAGGTCATCTTCTTGTTGTTTCTCCTCCCCAAGGAACAAGCATATTGTGTTCTCATGGGATCTTCCCTTTTCATTTATCTGCCCCCCCTCTAAAGGGTCTTCCCTTGGGCTGTATCATTCTTTTCCCTCCTCTTCGGGGCTCTCTTGTTCTTCTCTTTGGTAATGAATATTTATTCACCCATCATTAAAGATATGTCAAGGATCAGATTTAAGCCTAAATTTGTTTGCGGCAAGCACAGATGAGTTGCCTAGAGATATTCTAGATCAGGTTGCTTAGTGTATTGGTGTTAGAGTTTATGTAATAGGGGTACTACCCATCTATAGGTTGCCCAAATGGTTAGGGAGAATTGGGGATTGTATGGATAGGCGCACGGTCTCAGGTTCGATTCCCCATCTGTGCATTTGCAATTTAAGTGGAGAACCATGTGATGTAGGGGGTTCCTAGGTGACTAGGTTTCCTACAAGATTAACTAACTGGGTAGGGTAAACAAAAGGGACTTGGGTAGGACAGGACAAAGGAAGCTCAGCAAACAAGATTTAATATGCAAAATAGAATGAGACAAATGAACAAAGTAGCAAAGAGCAATAATAATCTAGGAAAAAAAACGCATAAACTCACTCAAGCTTCAAGGGGGAACATGGGGTGGGGAACATGGCAGCAAGCAAAATTAGATTATACTACTAGCCTATTAAGCACCAAAGGTAGATAAAAGTCCCATGCTATATGCTCTAAAATCAGTCATACTAGTAATAAGAAAATCAGCAATAGTTAAGGTTAAACAGTGATGCAAATAAAGGTTAAACAATGGCAAAAAAGGGGGGTGGGTTTTAATGAAAGTTAATGGAGTGAATAATGAGGGAATAATAGGGGAATGGGAAGGTTCATTCTATACTTACTTGCTGCCCAGATCTGAGAACAAAAGAAGACAGCCCAGATTTTGAAGACGGTGTCCAAAAACAGTCCAATCAGCAGTCCAACATCAAAAGGGTAATAGCAGCAGCAGATGTTAGCCGGCAGCAGTAGACAGTAAACCGAAACAGCAACAGTAAACAGTAGCACTAGGAAAATTGAAAGAGAGAGAGGGAGGCAAGAGAAGAGAGGACCGACAGAGAGAAAAGGAGAGAGGCGAGAGAGAATGAGTGAAAGACGAGATTGAGAGAGAAAGAATCGTGAGAGGGGTGGGGATTTGCTCATTGGATTTTTTTTTCAATTCTAATTCATTAATTCTAAACGTGGCCCTTGGCCTTACATATATAGGAAAAGAAATACTCAAAATAGAAAGTGGCAACTCGGAATTAACCCAACTTAAAAAAAGAAATCTCCTAATTTAACCCAACGACCTGGGGTAAATAAGAGGATATTATTTAGTTTCCTAATTCATCTCAAAGACCTAGAAAAATAAATAAAGAGACTAGGAAAATAAAATGACTAACTAAAAATCAATGGGGCCCACGCTGGTTGGCCAATCAAGACAACAGGAGAAAGAGGGAAGAGACTGCTGTTAGTCTCTTCTCTCCTTTTTCACGCCAAAACAGGTGCAGGTCGACAGCTGCAGTTTCTCCTTCTTTCTTCTTCTTCTTCCTTCTAATCTTCCAACCACAAAGAAGGTTGGGTCTTCTTCCTTTGATTGTACATCTTGATGTCCCCATTAACTCTCCCTGGCTTAGAAGAATTCACCTTCGGTGAATTAAAGCTCATGTAATATTCAAGCAGGTCTGGGTTGAGTTGTTGGATTTCTTGCATTGTGATCCATGTGTTATCAATTTTCGGACGTCCACGCCACTTGACCAAGAACTCTCTAGAACCTTCAGTGTGTGTGGACACAATCTTCTCATCAAGGATTTTCTCAACTTCTTTAGTCCTTCTAGCGACCATAGGCACAGGTGGTGATGAGGTGGGGGGGAAGTGGTTGGTTTGGTTCAGTAGTCTCATTATTGGTGAAGGGAAAGTCCTTAAAGTCATAAGGATAGAAAGGGGTAATGCTAGAGGTACCATGGTATGGGACAAGGTCTTCAACATTGAAAATATTATTGATTGCCATACTAGCTGGCAGATCAAAAACATACACATTAACACCTATCCTCTTGAGTACTTTGAAGGGACCTGTGCTACGAATATGCAGCTTGCTAGCTTTTCCCCTAACAAAGCATTGCGGCTTAATTCTAACCATCACCATATCGCCCTCTTGAAACTCTTGTAGCCTTCTGTGCACATCTGCCTTCAACTTATATTGCTCGTTGCTCAGTGCTTTCTGTCTTCTTATACCTACATGCAAATTATGTATATGCTGAGCAAAAGACTCGGTTGATTGGGAGGTCCTGGAAATAGACATGATGGGAATAAGGTTTATGGGTGCCTGGGGCTGGTATCCTGAACAGATCTCAAAGGGGGACAGACTAATGGTACGGTTTTTAGAACTATTATATGTAAACTCAGCCTGGCTAAGGACTCGATCGCAACTGGTAAGGTGTTCTCCTATGAGGCAACGCAATAAATTCCCTAAGCTCCTATTGACAACCTCGGTCTGACTATCGGTTTGAGGGTGGAAAGCGGAGGAGAAACGGAGCTTCGTGCCCATCATCCGCCATAGGGTCCTCCAAAAATGACTGGTGAACTTAACATCCCTATCGGACACTATGGTGAGGGGCAACCCATGGTACTTGACAACCTCATTAAAGAAAAGCCTGGCTACTATGGATGCATCAGAGGTCTTAGAGCATGGGATGAAATGAGCCATCTTCAAGAAGCGGTCTACAACCACATAAACTGAATCATGGCCTCTCGAAGTTTTTGGTAGACCAAGCACGAAGTCCATGCTAAGGTCCTGCGAAGGGGAATAGGGAATGGGGAATGGGTAGGGGAGTGTACAAACCTGTGTTCTGTAATTGTTTGGCAGTCTGGCATGTCCTACACTGACTCACAACCCTAGCAACATCCCTCTTCAGTCCTGGCCAAAAGAATCGGTTCTCAACGAGGGCGAAGGTCTTATTTAGACCAAAATGGCCAGTGACTCCCTCAGCATGCAATTCCCAGATCAAGAAATCTCGGAGTGAAGTCATGGGAATGCACAACTTGCTTCCTTTAAAAAGGAAGCCCTCCCTAAGTAGGTAGTCCGAGCAGTTGACTGGGTTGCCTTACTCAAGGAAGTGAACGGCTCACTAAAATCAGGGCAGGTGGGGTATTGGTCATTGACTCGCTCGAACCCTACAACCTCTATACTCATTGCCTGGAGTAACACACTAGCCCGACTCCTAGCATTGGTGGGACTGAAGAACATGTTCACCTAGCTCAGTGCATCTGCAGCAGTATTCTCGACACCAGGTTTGTACTTGAGTACAAAAGTGTACTCTTGGAGAAACTCAACCCACTTGGCATGTCTCTGGTTAAGTTTCTTTTGGGCACTCAGGTATCTCAGAGCCTGGTGGTCAGAGAATAGCACGAATTCTTACGGTAAAAGGTAATGTCGTCAATAGTGCAATGATTGGACAACCGCATAGAATTCCTTGTCGTATGTGGAATATCGTTGCCTAGCTTCATTAAGTTTCTCACTAAAATAGGCAACAAGGTGGCCCTCTTGTCCTAGGACACCACCTATTCCAATACCAGATGCATCACAATTCACTTCGAAGACCTTAGAGAAATTTGGGAAGCACAGGACTAGAGCTTTAGTCATAAGCTTTTTAATCTCGTTAAAGGCCTTCGTAGCACTCTTAGTCCATTGAAACTCCTTTTTCATGCAATCGGTGATAGGAGACATAATAGAACTAAACTGGTAAATGGACCTCCTGTAGAAAGTGACTAAGCTATGAAAGCTTCGTACCTCATGGACATTAGTTGGCTCAGACCACTCTACAATCGCTCTCACTTTCTCAGGGTCAGCAAATACTCCCTGAGTTGATACAACAAATCCTAGGAAGATGACTTGATCACTCATGAAGGTGCATTTCTTAAGGTCAACATAGAGTTTCTCTTATAAGAGCACATGAAAAACCTTCTGTAAGTGATCCAAGTGGGAAGACGGGGTCTTACCATAGATGAGGTTGTCATCAAAGTAAACAACTAGGAACTTGCCAATGAATGGTTGAAGCAGTCGATTCATTATCCTCATGAAGGTGCTAGGTGCATTTGACAAGCCAAAAGGCATGACTAACCACTTAAAGAGGCCATCTTCTTCTTGAAGGCTGTCTTCCACTCATCTCCAGGCCTAACCTTAATTTGGTGGTACCCGCTCTTGAGATCAATCTTCAAAAAGATCGAAGAGTTGGCCATCATATCCAACATGTCATCAAGCCTAGGGATAGGGAACCTATACTTGATGGTGATCTTATTGATGGCATTACTATCAACACACATACGCCAGGTGCCATCTTTCTTTGGAGTGAGCAAGGCAGGTACAGCACACGGGCTAAGGCTTTCCCTAATGAATCCCTTCTGTAACAATTCATCCACATGCCGTTTGAGTTCGGCGTGTTCTTTGGGATTCATTCGGTAATGGGGTAAGTTCGGGAGAAAGGATCCTGAAACTAAGTCAATAGCGTGCTGGATGTCACGCATAGGCGGTAACTTATCAGGTAGTTCCTCAGGGAATAACCTCTTGAATTTCCTTAACAAGGGTTGTATTTCTCTAGGAGCCTCAGTGAATAAACATGACCTATCGGTATTACTCTGTATGACAACTAGAGCATAAATCACCCCTGACTCTTGACACTCTCCTCCAAATTGTTGTTGATTTAAATTGTTGAGTGTTTTGGTGGGGGTGTGTTTGGATGTACTTCCCTTGTGTTCTGGAACCCTAACTTCCCTAAGGGCACTAGGGGTCGGTTTGATTTTCTTCCCTTTGAACTCAAAGACATAGGTGTTAGACTTCCCATAGTTGGTGACATCCCGGTTATATAACCAGGGTCTACTTAGGATGATGTGGGCAATATTCATCTCTAGGACATCACACCACACTCGATCCTTATATCTTGCAAAGTGTAGGGGAACTAAACACCTCAAATTAACGGGAATGGTGGACTGATCAACCCAGGCAACCTTGTAAGGCTTGGGGTGGGGTTTAGGTTTAAGGCCCATTCGAGCAACAACGCTCTTGGCGACCACATTCATGCAACTCCCGCTGTCTATGGCGACACAACAGTTCTTGCCCTGATGACATGTGTAAGTGAAGAAAATATTAGTTCGCCGCTAATCATCGTTACTCCTAGGTTGTGAGACCATGTATTGCACAATGCCGAGCTTGAGGTCACCGGCCTCCTCGGTGTCCTCATCAGATATGGTCTCATCTGATCTATGGTCCTCATACTCATGGTCCTGAAAACCCTCTTGGTCACCTTCTTCAGGGGTCTGCTCTCCCACCTAAAGATTCCTATTGGGACACTCTCTGGAGAAGTGACCGAACCCATGACACTTGAAGCACTGTTGTTGCCCACTACTCTTAGGTGTTTCTCCCAAAATTCCTTTACCTTTGTTGTCAAATTGATGCTGTGGTGCAGCAGGGGGTTTTGGGAATCCAGTTGAGCCTTGGGGTGGTTTTCTAAATTGGGACTCCCCCAGCTTGGAAGCTCTTCCTTTGAGAATAAGTTCTCATGGAGGATTCCACCTTAAGGGCTATCCTGAAGGCCTGCGGAACGTCTCGCACTAGGTGGGGTGACATACGAGACTGAATTTCGGAGTTGAGTCCGGTAAGGAATCTGGATAATGTTTGCTCGACATCCTCCCGAATATGGCTTCTAATTTTCAATTCATTGAACTTGCTCATGTATTCGGTCGCAGTTGAATTTCCTTGCTTCAGGGTATTCATTTCATTCAACAACTGGAGCCTACAGGTGATAGGAAAAAATTCCCTCTTGTGCGTCTCTTACATTTCTACCCAGGTGGTGATTGGCTCAAGCCCTAGGTGGTCCTCTTAGTACTCTAGGTCTATCCAGAAGTCTTGGGCTACTCCGATAAGCTTGAACTTTGCAAATCGATAGCGGACTTCCTTTGGCATGTCATAAAGATAGAAGTACCTATCCATCTGCTTAATCCAATCCAGAAGGATCCTAGCATCAATCTAACCATCATAGGTAGGAGCATCTACCTTAAGCATCTGTCTGACGTCAAAGCCCCTATCATAATGCTCATAACACTCATCTCCATACTAGGTTTAGTGTCTTGGCGGTGGGCCTCGATCCTTACCCCGACCCCTACCACGCCGTAGGCCTTGGAAGTTATCCCCTATATGGTCATAACCATCAGTGTGGTTATTCTCGTTCACTTCCTCAGGGTTAGGGCCTTTGTCCCTAAGTTCAGTGCCAGTAGTATTACGGCCTTGCCGTCCATCAGGGTTTTGGGCACTTGCCTCGAGGGCAGTCAACCTATCGGTAAGGGTTTGGAGATGGGCAGCTTGTGTCTCCTGTATAGTTTGGCTAGCTTGGAGGGTAGCTTGGATGGCTTTCATGAATTCAGCCAACGGGTCAGGTTGGGTGGGGGTGTCAAAAATGTCAAACATGTTCTGATATTCTCTACCACTACGAGTGGACATAGGGATATGGGCAGCCAAGGTACGGTTACCACCAAAGACTCAAGGTCTGCTCAGAATCTCCAATTGAGACAAGTAGTTAGCCCTCTCAATCTTGAGGTTAGAAATCTCCCTCTCAAGTATGTGCTTTTGGAGGGAATAGCGCCCAACGCTATTTGGTCCTGCCAATTTAAGGAAGAAAATGGTGTCCTCTAGTCTATGGTAACGCTCTCTTAGCTCAGACTCGACTACGGACAGATTGTGACGGAGACTAGACCTCAAAAGGTAAGACATGTAAACAAAGGACAATAGTACCGAATTACCCTAAACCTCGACAAAACCATGCTCTGATATCAGATGATGTAGGGGGTGGGGATTTGCTCATTGGCTTTTTTTTTTTTCAATTCTAATTCATTAATTCTAAATGTGGCCCTTGGCCTTACATATATAGGAAAAGAAATACTCAAAATAGAAAGTGGCAACTCGGAATTAACCCAACATAAAAAAAGAAATCTCCTAATTTAACCCAACGACTTGGGGCAAATAAGAGGATATTATTTAGTTTCCTAATTCATCTCAAAGACCTAGAAAAATAAATAAAGAGACTAGGAAAATAAAATAACTAACTACTAAATTAGTGAGGCCCACGTTGGTTGGCCAATCAGGACGACAGGAGAGAGAGGCGGTAGTCTCTTCTCTCTCCTTTTTCATGCCAGAACGGGTGCAAGTCGACAGCTGCAGTTTCTCCTTCTTTCTTCTTCCTTCTTCTAATCTTCAAACCACAAAGAAGGTTGGGTCTTCTTCCTTTGGCTGTACATCTTGGTGTCCCCATCACCGTGGCAGTGGTTGCTGCGCTAGTTTCCCCGAGGATTAGTAGTGTGTAAGCTGGCCTGGACACCTTGGTTATCAAAAAAAAAAAAAGAAAAAAACTGTAATAGGGGTATTAGGGACTGTTTACTATTATGTTGTCCTAAGTTGTATTTTCCCTTTTTTCTCTATTACCTCCCGAGGCAGGACTATGTAATTTCCCTATTTGGTTTGAACCTAATATAGGTGGGAAGAGCTCATTGCTCTCCCATGATTTTTCATCTCTCTCTTTCTTCTCTCAACTTCTCTCCTTCTTCCTTTCTCTCTTCTCTCTTTCTCCTACATCTCTAGCCCTAATCTCAATAATTTACAACTTATGGTTGTGTTTCTTATGTAATTTTGGTTGATATGAAGCAAAACCATGGAGCCAAGTTGGAATTACGGAAATTTACCTTGAAATAAAGAGGTTTTAACATAAGTAGAACAAAAATAAAGTTTATGGTGAGTAATCTTAGTAACAATAGGATTGGAAGTGGGTTTGTGAAATTTAATGATAGGTAGATACCACAAAGTGATAATTTTAGGTATGTAGCTCAAAGGAGAAATAGTGGATGATGTTCACAAGGACTGGAGCAGTGTAAATGTTGTGAGAGGTGTGTTTGGAGTGTTGTGTGGTTGAGATATTCCTTTAAGCTTAAAAGGAAAATTTTTATAGGAAAGTTATACGACCAACAATGATGTATAGAGCTAAATGTTGGGCAGTGAAAGAAATAAAATATAATTAAACTTAGTGTAGCTGAAATGAGGATGTTGAGATAGAGGGGTGGTAAAACTAAAGAATATAAAATATGGAATGACAAATTGGAGTTAATTTAGGAGTAGCTCCATTACATGATAAGTTGAGAGGGAGTCGTTTGAGGTGGTATGGGGATATGCAATGCAACAGAGGTAATGTAATACTGATTCAAAGAGTTAAATCAGTACAGTACAAAATCAAAAACAGAGACAAATAACCAGGTTCGGGAGAAAACACACAATAAATTCAGTGGACTAGATGAAGCTATGAATGAGGTGGAGTTATCCTTTAGAGGGCTATTCACTTTGCTGAAAAGTTTTACTTGATCCAACGGCTGTATCTGAACTTATGGGAGGGTTCCTAGTACCACTAGGAGGTAAAATAGTCAAACCAGAATTCAGTTTAAAAGTGCTGGACTTTTTGAATTAACCCACAGATTTGAAAACTGAAAACAAATTGTGGAAGGATGCAATATCAATGGAATAATTCCGAAATCAGAACTTAGATCAGCAGCCTATATCAACTTCAAATGGTCTCCACCCAATAAAGAAACTCCAACAACACAAGCCAGTACCAGTGGAAGAAAGAGACCCCCACCTTCCAGTAATGGAGCCCTTTATAGTACTGACGAACCGAAGGTAATGTGCGAGAATGACGCTGAAAATGGTACCTGTTTGGCTTTAGTTCTGGAATACAATCCTGATTATAATCTTGGTTCCATAGAACCGATAATCCAAGAGAGAACAAGACAAAATAAAACTACTTGTTCCATGTAGTCAGCTTTGTAGCATATTCGGGATCACTTTTGCTTGAAGCAACAATAAACCCATCTATGTAACCCGCCTCCCTACTTACACCCCCATATAGAGAAAAGAAAGCATATTCCACACTAGTGGTTTAGAAGGCGCTTTCAGATCTACGGTCCCTTGGAACAAAGGGTTGGGCATGTGAGAGCAGGATTGTTGAATAACAAGAACAAAATCTGGACAGAATAGCAGAAAATAGAATTGCAGAACAGTACCTTAATGAAGAATAAACAGAGAACAATGGTGCCCAGGCTTCTTACCACAAGGTGTTAACTGGATTAACACCAATCACACCTTGTTTCACACAAGGAAGAGCATACCACGATAGGCAACGAAGACAAAGCTTCTCTTTAACCCAAATTCGTGTAGTATGCTGTACCCCCTTACAAACTTAAATAGAATACTCAAAAACAGACTCAAATACTAAAAAGAAAAGGCCTAGACTAATCTTAAACTAATAAGGTAACATAAACTGACAAAGAAACTAATTCAAAACAGGACTGGAGTTATAATCCTAATCCAACCTAAGTTACCTAAGTAAAACACTTCAAAACAATAAAAATAAAGAAATAAAATCACATACTTAATTAATACCGTATGCTTAGCCTTTGTACCCATATTACTAGACATTAATGTGGCTCCCTACAATGAAAGCAGATTGTATCAAAGGCCCAACACATACAACATACATAACTCAACCCAAAGCTTATTTCCAATAAAATAAGACCATTTAGGTGATCTAATTGCACCAATTCTCCTCGACATGAAAAACTCGACCTTGAGTTTTGCAAAGCCAAGGAATTAACTTTATGTGGTGAATATCCATCTTCAAACCATGACAATAACTCTGGCACCTCGTGGATGTTAGGAATGTAGTCTTCGAGGTATGGATCGTTCTCTTCAAAGAACCTTGGTGGGATAATGAACTTTATGTGATCAATCTCTAAATCAATATCAACTGTGAATGTCATTGATAGTCTTCAACTTTGGTAACCTTCTCATCGAAGACTTGAGAATAGCATCATGAGTATTGATGTTTTTTTGTGGTGTGTTCTCGACTACTACCTCATTTTCCATTGTTTCAGCTTTGTTTACTTTGACCTCTTCAACGTAAACCTCTTCAGTCTTTGGAGCTTCAAGCATTGTCTCTTCTTATCCTCACAGTTCACCATGATTGCTTCAGCTTTATCTCCAACTTTAGTCTCTTTTATTATTATTATTATTTTTTTATTTTAATCAAGTGTTTTCAGTGATGGTGAAAAGTTGGGCTCAATCTATGCTTTAACATTGTTGATGTAAGACTCCCAACAATTTTCAACTTGCAAACTGAATTTCATTGATGGATGCTTCAATTTGTCTTAAACTTTGAGGCCTTTTGGTGGTAATCTTGTCGAAGGGCAAGGCGGCAAGATTCCTTTGGATATGTTTTGGTAGTTACTTTTCCTTTAGATCTTTTTTCATTTCATCGCACATAGTGCATGCTGTGCCACGATTCTTGGATTTTCTTCATATTTCTACCATTCGCGTGCTGCACGAACTGCTCGAATCAATTTAGTTCAGGACAACTTCATATTCCTTGTTTCAGAGGTTTTGAACTAGTCAAAGTAATCATCCAAGCTTGCCAACTAGTCATAAATATATGTGGATCAGTTTTCCATTGTATTCCTTCAATTTGAGCTTGACCTTCTATATGACATCAAAGCACTATTGGTATGCCCTATTTCCACCATTAAAGTATGCTCACATGTGGTTTTCAAAAGTTTCTTGATGTGTGTGTACCCTTAGTGGTCCTGTATCCATGAACCTCAGATTATGGTTGTCAGCTGTAGACTGTGTTGCCTCACCTTACCTTTAGGAGGTGCAAAATTGCCTTATATAGGGGTAGCAACTGCAAGTCAGTTTTCCAATGTTGTCATTCGATCATTCATTCTATCATGCATACTCTTCTGATCTACAGTTAAACTGCTGAGTGACATTTCAACGTTCACTGTAAGGATCAGGGGGTTCTTGAGCTATTCTCTCCCATAGCTCTGATACCACTTAATTAATGCTGATTTAAAGAGTTAAAACAGCACTAAACAAAATCGAAAACAGATAGACAAATAACCAGATTTGGGAGAAAACACGTAATAAAATCAATTGACCAGATCAGGCTATAAACCAGGTTGTGTTCTCCTTTAGAGGGCTTTTACGTTGCTGAAAATTTCAACTTGGTCGAACGACTGCATTTGAACTTATGGGAGATTCTTGTTACTACTAGGATAATGAGATTCTTGTTACTACTAGGACAGGATAAGAAAGTCAAACCACAATCAGATTAGAGAACAAAGTGCAGGATTAGTAAAAGGGGCATACCTAATTCACAAGGCTCCCGCCCTTGTGGGGTCTGGAGAAGGTCATAATATACACAGCCTTACCCCCACTTCATGGAGACGCTGTTTCGCAATTCGAATCCACAACCACTAGGTCCCCCATGGAGCAACCTTACCATAGCGCTATGGTCCACCCTCTAAGGTGCAGGATTAGAAAACTCAACAGTAAATATCAATGTATGGTAATAATTTTAGACTAAACAGAATAGACAATAACCTGTATCAAATTCAAGTTTCAAGACCTTAAAGCGATCTTAAACCAATCTTACTTGATAGATTTGAAACAGATTATGGAAGGATGCAATATCAATGGAATTCAAAACTTAGATCAGTAGCCTATAGTACCTTTAAATTAGCAATCCTAGTGAGATTAGGATTGATGAATAGCAAGAATGAAATCTGGACTGAATAACAGAAAAGAGAATTACAAAACAGTTCCCTTTTTTGTCAGTGAAAGGAATATGTATTAAAACAGAAAAGAAAACAGATACACAAACAAAGCCAAATCTGGCTAAGAAAGGGCAAAGACCCTATCCAATGAAAGCCAGCCCGAAAGGAGAGGGACGTACCAAACCAGCCCTATGAAAGGGACAAGACAAAAAAACCAAAAACAGAGAGGAGGGGGTGAGGGGAGAAGAAACAAGCAAAAGAAGCAAGGGGATCAAGAAAATGGGGGAGGGCAAAAACAACAAAACCAAACTGTTGATACAAGAGGGGGGGAGGGGGGGAGGGGGGGGGAACCAAAAAATGTGAAAGTAGATGATACACCAAAACTAAGGTGGAGTAGAGAAAAGTGGAATGTCCCAAGATTAAGCCAGGTATCTACTTCTGCTTGTATCAAGGCAACCAGCACAATTGTGAAATTTTTTATTTCTCACATCAAAAGTGATAGAATGCCAAATTTGCTCTAGAGTACATGATGTGGAAGTCCATCTTCTTTTGTTCCTTTCCCACCAAATATGATATAATGTTGCACTAAAAGCCAACTTGTCAAGAAAGTCACATGGGGTTTTACCATTAAAGATATTCAAAATCTATCTCCATTCTCTTGCAAATGGAAGAATATTTCTGGAAGTCGACCATAGCTTTTAGGGAGAATGAAAAATAAATGCTCAAGGCTTGCAAAAGAGAATAAACATAGAACAATAGCACCCAGGCTTCCCACTGCAAGGTGTTGACTGGATCCGCACCAATCACACCTTGATTCACATAAGGAAGAGCAAACCACGAGAAGCAGCTAAGATGAAGCTTCTCATTAATCAAATTCACATACAGTGCTGGACCCCTTTTACAAACTTATATAGAAGACTCAAACATTAAAAAGGAAAGGCCTAAACCAATCCTGAACTAATAAGGTAATATAAACTGACTAGGAAACTGAAATAACAAAGGGAACTGACTCAAAACAGTATTGGACTTATAAAATCCTAATCTAACCTAACTAAAACACTTAGTGACTTCATTCATCCAAAAAAAAAAAAAGAGACACTTAATGACAATTAAAGTAAAGAAATAAAGTCACTTGACTAATCCTGTATGCGTAGCCTCTTCCCATATTATAGGCCCATTAAAGTGGCCCATTACAATGAAAACACATTGGATCAAAGGCCCAACACATACATAACCCAAATCAAAGCTTATTTAGCTGACCCCATTAAGTCGGGACACATATGTAACTCAATTCAAGGCTTATTTCTACGAAAATCTCATTTTGTATAAATTTATCTAAGAAATCCTCTTAATTATCATTTCAGCTTATTGTTAGATGTTCATGTGGCTCATTATTTGTGGCATTGTGGTTTCATGGGCCCTTCCTACAGCACCCATACTGTTAACACCATCCAATATGACCTTTAATCATCCACACCAATCAGAATGCTCTTCATTAAATTGAACTGAAGCCTTCAAATCACCTTGTAGATCTTATGGTAGCACCCTATGTGAGTAGCTTGATCAGCAATCCATATATGTGAAATGGGTGAACTATCCTCAAGATGTTGCATATCTTTCCAGGATCGCATCACACAGAAAACCCCTAGCAAACAAAAACAGATAAAGGGACAAGGAATACCTTCTTTAATCCCTTTCATAGATCGAACTCTTTACCAAGTGCACCATTGACTAGAAGAATGATGCTGTTGAACACATACCTCTACCTGCTTTCTTTGTTATATCTTGAACCCATCTCTTTCATCACCTTATCAAGAAATTTTCTTTCTTTCTGATTATATGCCTCCTCTGAATTGGTCTTTCAAATTAGAGTAGCCATTCCACTTCTAATAATACAGCCGTAAATTAATAATTAATACTAGTATGTGTTCTACATATGCCTCCCATTTATAGAGGCCCCTTGAATCAGACAATTACTGAGCCTAGCACCTCAATATTGAAGCCAGAAACCTTGTTCTTGTATAATTTTAGAACAAGACCAATAGGTCTGTAGTTTTGGATATCTTCAACCCCTTTTGTTCTTCAGGATAAGAGGTATGAATCTTGTTTTCATACCATATCCCATCTTTCTCTTTCATGAATTATTTAGAACTTCCATGATATCCCCTTTTATTGAATTCAGCATGTTTATGAGAAGGAATGTTGAAACCATTGGACATTGCACATTTCCTCTTTGATAAGTGAGAACCTTCACTGTTAGCACTCATCCAATCATTCTTTCTTTTCTAACATTATACTGTTCACTCAAGGGTGTGTATTTAAATGATCCAATTGCTATATGTCTTTTTTGGAATTAAAAGTCACATTATAACATCCTTCCCTTGCTGAGGTGGCTTCTGCTGTTATGAGTGCATATAAGATGAGTTCATATTCAATTTCCCATGACAGATTTGAAAATAGAAGTGCTGGTTGCCATAGATCTCAGAGGCTGTATCTTTGGCTTCTGATATTATGTTTACTTACATGATTGGCTCATATTAAATTTCACATAAACTAGTCTAAAAATTTAAATGCTGAGTGCCGTGAACTCGTGAAGTTTAGAGCTTCGTCTTTGGGTTCTAATCTCGACTCTCTGTGCTTGTTGTCTTTGCAGAAAATTGATCTTGTTACATGTTCTCGACTGCCATGTAGAGACAATTGATCTAGTTACATGTTCTGGACTGAATGTATTTATTCTTCATTTAAATTTCTTCTCCTCCTGCTCATCGATTTTAGTTCTTAAATTCTCTCTCTCTCTCTCTCTCTCTCTCTCTCTCTCTCTCACACACACACACACACACACACACACACATCCCCCCCCCCCCACTTTTGGATGAGTATTTTATTTTTTTCCTCATGACAGTTTAGTTCCTTTTATTGGACACAAAGTTTTGAGATTGTTATTCTTTTGTGCTGCTTTAATTCATTATCATGTAAGCTGACATCCATTTTTCATCTTAATGTAGATCCAGAAGGAAAATACGAGGCATTAGACAAATACGGGAATGACTTGACTGAACTTGCTAGGCATGGTAAACTTGATCCTGTTATAGGTCGGGATGATGAAATCCGGCGCTGTATCCAGATATTATTAAGGAGAACAAAAAATAATCCTGTTATAATTGGTGAGCCTGGTGTTGGGAAAACTGCAATTGTTGAAGGGTATGCCTCTTGAAGTAGTTTAACATATTCAAGTATTCTTATTTCAGGGGAACTGAGCTTATAAGCCTTGCTACATGTACCAGGAGATTTCTTTCCATGATTATTTCTATTTGCTATTATGGTTCAGTTGATTGAAGCTTGAGAGAAGGAATGGACTTGTACAGAGCATCCTTTTAAAATGTGTGTGTTTTCTAGTGAACCTAATATTGACCTTAAATTTGGCTTCCTTCAAGTTAATGGTCCATTTCCCTAGAGAGCATATAGTTCTTTTTGCTTGCTAGGTTGGTGTTTTTAGTGTCCAAGGAAGCTTTCTTTAGCTTAGGCTCTAGTGGTGTGGTTGTATACCCACTTTGTATACCCACTTCACTTTATGCCTGGTTTTCAGTGGTCAAAATCTTCATTTTGGCATCTCTGTAATGCCATTTGGAGGGTTATTGTGTTTCCAATGAGCCTTATATTTCTTGGTGGGAGGGGGGAAGGGGGGGGGATTCGTGGACAAAATACTAGCAGGATATCAGTCTGTGATGGTTTATCTATTTTGAGTGCTTTGAGTTGAGTTGGATTTCTGATATCTGTCTATAATATGGAAGGAGTTTGACTGATTTATGCACCCTAAAATATTTTGAGCAGACAGATTATTTTGCATTTAGAAGAAGCTGTAGTTTCTTTGAGAATTCTGATCCCTATATCATGATGCTTTGCTTTCCATGTTCTTTTGTTTAGGGAAGTTAAAATTGAGCCGCAGATAATTATCCTAATCATTCCTACTACTAAGATGACTCCTGATTGGTGTCTCGTCAAAGCCTTGAATTTAGAACATCAAAAAAAAAAAAAAAAAAATCCTTGAAGAACTGCAATCACATTAAGAATGTCTTTTTCCTATTCGATAATAAAAATATTTATACTTTTTTGGGCATTAAGCTGCTGAATTCAGATATGGAAAGGTAACTCTTGAGCTTGTTGGTTTCATTTGTCAGATGACTTTCCATAGAGCCACAGTGGGGCGACTTAAGAACTTAATCTGCAGCATGGTGTTTCCTTATAACATGGATGCTGTCTTGGATAGTGCAATCTGCATTGAAGCTCATAGTTATTAATCTCTATAACTTTAGAAAAATTGTTATAGTCGTGTACAAACAAATTGATCGTATTTTGGAAATTTCTCTAGGCTTTAATGCCATAGCTATGACTCTAGCTCTTAATCTCTAATGGACTTTGAAATTTCCATTTCATTGGAAAACATTTTTCTTTTGCAGATTAACTCAAAGAATTGTGCAAGGGGATGTTCCTGAGACTCTATTGAATCGGAAGGTTTCCAGTCTTCTTTAGTTATTTTCATTTTTCTTGCAAAATCATGTTTTCCTGAAGATGGTTACTCTGTTGATCCGTTACCTTATT
This sequence comes from Macadamia integrifolia, assembly GCF_013358625.1. Lineage (NCBI taxonomy): Eukaryota > Viridiplantae > Streptophyta > Magnoliopsida > Proteales > Proteaceae > Macadamia > Macadamia integrifolia. Next base: position 26,612,766 of record NC_056568.1, read on the forward strand.
TTTGTGAGTATGATTAGAAAGGCAATTCTGTGTTTCTGGTTAATTAAAGATGCTATCATCTCTCTCTCTCTCTCTCTCTAAGTTTTGTCTTTGATCCTTGTTTGGGTTTTGATATTGATTCCAATGTGATCTTAAACCAAATGGCTGTAATTTTATTTGGTTTTAGTTAATTTGGTGAAATCAACGAAATGAGGTCAATTTAGGATTTGGTTGAAATTGTAATATTCATTCTAAACTTTAAACACTACAATGTAGTAGCAGGAAAAGACTCCCTTTTTTTTTTTTTTTTTTTTTTTGGGGGGTGGGGGGTGGGGAGAAAGAAAGAAAACAAAACAAACAAATGCACATTTTAGCTCACAGAGCAGCTTCCAAAAATTTCTTGAGATTATTCGACTTGAGTCTATTAAGGCTTAGTTTGGATCATAAGAATCCTGACAGGAAATAGACACGATAATTAGTAGGCCAGCTGGTTGCTTCGATTCCCAGCTAAGCACCTAAATCCCACATCTCAATAGAGATTCCACCAGTTTAGGTGGAGATCTCGATTCCTATTGGTCATTCAAAGATGGAGGTTAAATTCACAGAATTCTCAGTTAACTCCAAATATCTAACGTGACTTATTGTGATTCCCCATTGTTTGTACTATTGGAATCCAAACTGAGCCTAAATTACTTTCGTATGCCAAGTAGAATTTGGGGATGACCCTCATGGGGTCCTGGAAGATCATTCTATTGTGCTTCTTGCATGCAGTATGGCGGCAAAATCTGGTTGGAATGATCTCCATACAATTTCCCCATAGATCTGTATTGGCCCTTAAGCACTCTGAATTTAAAAGTTCCCCTTTCGTGTTTTGGATTTCCTTTATCCTTGTTCTTTATATTTTCATTATCCCTTCCAACTTTATCTTACCTTCATTAAATCAAAATAATTGCATGTGAACTTATAATTATTGTATCCATGTGTTGTTGTGTGTACATATGTATCTTGGCAAAATGCAATTATCCTCTTCATATCATATTAGGATATATTGGGACACTGCAGCATTAGATATTCTGTAATAGCTTGGTGAGTTCATGATGGAAAGATTGAGAAAGTGATGAAAGAGATTGGGCCTGGAAGATTTGGGAAAATTGTTTAACCCATGTGCTTGATATTTTAGAATGAGAACTGCTTCCATATTTTTTGTTGTTGTCATTTTTCAATTTTTTAGTTATATTTGATCTTGACTTGTGCAGTTGATCTCTCTGGATATGGGTTTGTTAATTGCTGGTGCTAAGTTCCGTGGAGATTTTGAGGAAAGGCTGAAAGCTGTCTTGAAGGAAGTAACTGCTTCAAATGGGCAGATTATTTTGTTTATTGATGAGACCCACACTGTTGTAGGCGCAGGTGAGTGTTCTACCTTGGTGGCTCCATTGATGCTCTATCTGTTACATCTTAGTACAGAGGGAAACACACTGCTTTTAGTTGTTTCCTAGCAAGTTACACATGTTTAGCCAGTGTCTTTTGCAAATAGTACTACTTATGTCTTCTACGTGGACCCACTATAGACCTTTAAGTTTACTGTTTTAGTTGTATCAGTCTTTTTTTAATCAGCCAACATGCAGAAGGAGTTCTTCTGGTGGGGAAAAATATTAGTACTTTAGATAATTAATAAGTGTTCCTTTGAAGATCTTTCTGGGTTATTGTAATTTTCATAAAGTCGAACTTTACTTTAACCATGCCTGTATGGACTGTCTCTGCATCTGTCTCTTATTTAACCTAGTCTTTTTCCTCATTGCTGTCTAATTCTTCTTTTTTCTTTGATCGTCTTGTACTGAAGATCCTAGTTTCTCCTCTCTCTCTCTCTCTCTCTCTCTCTCTCTCTCTCTCACCATTTTTTTTTTTTCCAGTTTTCAATTTTTCCTGGTTCTATTAGAAGTTGAGAAGAAAATATTCATCTCTATATTGGTTATTTTCAAGGAACGTGAAAATTGAAATCTTAAGGAAAAAATATAGTTCATCTTGTCGTTCTCATAGTCATAGAGCATAAAAAAAGCTTCACATATATTCCTCCCATTCTATATCTGTGGGCTCTACTGTACTTACTGGAGTGTATTTTCTTTTCCTCAACAATTTGCTCATCAAGGTGGCATTCTTTTATGGAATATATGTAGGGGCTATGGGTGGTTCACTAGATGCTGGCAATTTGTTGAAACTAATGCTTGGACGAGGTGAGCTCCGTTGTATTGGAGCAACTACACTAAATGAATATAGGAAATACATCGTGAAGGATCCTGCTCTTGAGCGTAGATTCCAGCAGGTGTTCTGTGGTCAGCCATCTGTTGAAGACACAATCTCCATTCTTCGTGGGTTGCGTGAACGCTATGAGCTGCATCATGGTGTTAAAATATCCGACGGTGCTCTTGTTTCGGCTGCGGTTCTTGCAGATCGATACATTACAGACCGTTTTTTGCCAGATAAAGGTATAAAATGTTGTTAGCTTATGATTAGACTTTTTCATTAATCTCTATTTTGCTTTGGCCTATGCTATATACGAGGTTCACCCCTGAATATACAGTGGGCATTGAAATGATAGTTACCTTTTAGGTGGCTGATACCCCAAAACTAGTTTAATTTTATAAGTGCTAAATGTCAAAAAAAGCCTTATTTTTTCTCTTTTGGCATGCCATCCATTCCGTTTCTCTTCAAATGTCCTGGTTTCTGCTCATTTTCTCCTTCAATGGGCAGTGGAATCTTAAGAATCAATTCTATAAGCTTCTTTGATATATATATATATATTTGGGATCTCAATGTGAGGCCATGAGATGTGACCTGTCCTTGATGTCACAATTTCTCAATTGAATTTATTAACATTATCATGAGTCGATTTATTAACGTTATCATGAGTCGATGGGTTTTCTTCTTTCTAAATAGAAGAAAAAAGGCTAACTTGTTTCTATTCTGATAATTTATACGCTTGTGTGAAGATTGAATGTCCCACTAATAGATTTCTGCCTGCAGCGATTGATCTTGTTGATGAAGCAGCAGCAAAGCTAAAAATGGAGATCACATCTAAGCCCACTGAGTTGGATGAGATTGATAGAGCTGTGCTAAAGTTAGAGATGGAGATACTGTCACTGAAGAAAGAGACTGATAGAGCATCTAAAGAACGGTTAAGCAAGTTGGAACATGATCTAGAATCACTCAAACAGAAACAGAAAGAACTCACAGAACAGTGGGAACGTGAGAAGGCTCTCATGACGCGAATTCGATCAATTAAAGAAGAGGTAGGAGCTTTCAGAAATTTGGTGCACAACCAAAACTTGTGAAATTATAATTTGCAATTCTTTTTTCTAATTTATCTATTGAATCCTTTTTGTAGATTGATAGAGTCAACCAAGAGATGGAGGCTGCTGAACGTGAGTATGATTTGGATTGTGCTGCTAAGCTCAAGTATGGGACATTGATGCCTCTTCAACGGCAGCTGGAAGAGGCTGAGAAGGAACTCTCTGATTTTCGAAAGTCTGGCATGTCATTGCTCCGAGAAGAGGTCACTGACCTCGACATTGCTGAAATTGTGAGCAAGTGGACTGGTATACCAATATCAAACCTGCAACAGTCCGAGAGAGAGAAGTTAGTAATGCTAGAGGAAGTTCTCCACCAGAGGGTTGTTGGACAGGATATTGCGGTCAAAGCAGTGGCTGATGCAATCCGCCGTTCAAGGGAAGGGCTGTCAGACCCAAACCGGCCGATAGCAAGCTTCATGTTCTTGGGGCCTACTGGTGTTGGTAAAACAGAACTTGCCAAAGCTCTCGCAGGTTTTTTATTCAACACAGAGAATGCACTTGTAAGGATCGACATGAGCGAGTACATGGAAAAGCAATCAGTTTCACACTTGATAGGTGCTCCCCTGGCTATATTGGTTATGAAGAAGGTGGGCAACTTACTAAAGTGGTTTGCCGAAGACCATATTCTGTAGTCTTGTTTGATGAGATTGAAAAGGCACATCATGATGTGTTCAACATTTTGTTACAGCTGTTGGATGATGGAAGGATTACCGACTCACAAGGAAGGACTGTTAGTTTTATGAATTGTGTTATTATAATGACCTCGAACATTGGGTCCCACTACATCCTTGAAACTCTTCGCAACACACAAGATACCAAGGATGCAGTGTATGATATGATGAAAAGACAAGTTCTGGAGTTGGCGAGACAAACTTTTCGTCCTGAGTTCATGAATCGTATTGATGAATTTATTGTTTTTCAGCCTCTGGACTCCAAGGAAATTTGTAGGATTGTGGAGCTACAGGTAATTACGAAGTGAGGGATTGTTGTTTCTTCATCCTTTTACTTTATTTAATTAATTTTCAAGCTTAATCTTTTCATACATTACAATCTCTGTTATGTTAAAGTAGTTAAGCACATCTATGCTATCATTCCATGATTTGAAGTCTCTGGAGTTTTTTAGAAACCGGAAATGTTCTTTTACAGATATTTGAATGTTGTGTAATTTTCTTACTGATGTTATCACTTGACAAATCTAGAATTCATATACTCACATTCATGGGAAATCTGTCTTGCAGCTGACCCGTTTGAAAGACAGGCTTAAACAGAAGAAGATTGATCTTTATTATACAAAGGAAGCTATTGAGCTATTGGGGACCTTGGGCTTTGATCCAAACTTTGGAGCAAGGCCTGTCAAGAGAGTTATACAGCAACTGGTCGAAAATGAAATTGCTATGGGCATCTTGAGAGGAAATTCATGGATGATGACTCAGTCATTGTTGATGTTGAGATATCTCCTTCAGCCATGGACCCTTCTCCCAAGAAGAGATTGGTCATCAAGAAACTAGACAGTGGTTCTTTTGTGAATGCCATGGAGGCCAATGAATGATAGTTGATACTACATTTCTAAGCTGTAAATTTTAGTAGTAGATTTTGTGAAGCCCTCACACTAATCTTTATACTTTTTTTTTTTGTGTGTGTGTGTGTGGAGGGGAGTGGGGTGGGGAAGGATGTTGGAGTTTTGTTTGGGTGACTGGTTCTGTAGAGGAAAGCCAGGGAAGCATGGAAATTATTTGGCTTTGTTGTTTTGAATAGAATAAATCTCTTTCATTGGGTTTCAGGTCATAGCTCGTAAACACGTTGTAGTAAGTGCTACTATGGTGCTCTGCTGGATTTTGATTTCGGTTTTAGGGGTGAGTCCATTTTGAAGTATGTGTGGCATGATTATACACACTATTTGTTTTTGAGAAACAGAAACTCATAGAAGTCATATATTTAGAAATAGCTGGGGAGTTATTTTGGGATTTTGATTACCACCCCCCACACCCTAAAAAAAAAAAAAAAAAAACTTCTCTGCAACCCCGCCCAACTGTGCTAGGAGTTTCAAGAAGAAAGAATTAAAAGCAGTCTATAAACCAGGAAATTTATTGGAAAATCTGAAAACCCCCTTCTCTCTCCCCACCTCTTTTTTGCATCCCTGCCCCAACTTATGGAGTTTGTCCCAACATTGCTTCGCTCTGATGCCTATGAAGCTCTCTTCCTTTCTTTGCTTCTCTGTGATGTATATGGAGCTATTTTAGAGATTGGAGATTGGTTTTAGATTTTTAGGTAGTCTTCTCTCTTTGCATCTATGTTTGGATGACATTTGAATTTGGTTGCGTTAAGAATGATTATTTATGATTTTGTAGGAAAATTCTGTTCTTGTTTACTCAAAATTCAATACATCAGTGGATCCATATTGAGGCGTTCCTGGTCGCTTGTTCTTTCTTCTTGAAAGGAGGTTTTAAAGGAAGTGAGGAGTGAATAAGCTTTTTTTATTTGATTAGTGTTTTGCTTTTTCTATTCCTAATTCCTCCTCACTCCCTTCCAAAGAAGGAAAATGATTATTAGCTATTGCTGATAAAAACTCAGTCATTGACAATCAGGTATTCAGTTCACTAACTATTGTTTTTGTTTGATTAGATGTTTCTTTTATTGTTGATCACTTCAGTGGATAATTGGAGCTTCATTTGGCTCTTGAAATTCTTCCATTCAATTGGCATTTGACTGACAATCTCAGGTTCTTTTGTTTGGAAATTCTAGTTTCATTGAGGATTGAGGAATGCAAATTTTGTTTTTTTTTTAATTGCAACAGGAAACTTTTTTGAGTAGTGCTTCGGCTTCCTTTCATGCTTTTGATTGCCTTTTGTTGTTTATGTAGCTCTGTTTTGTTGTTTTGGATTTTGAATTGAAGGGGAGGGTATCTCATTGAATACTCTTGATTTTTGGCAAGCTGGAGAATTTGATGGAAGAAAAGTAAGGCATTTCTCATCTAATTCAGCTTCTTCAGAGGAAAATGACTCTGAGAGGATCGAGAATTCCCGGCCTACGATAACTTCTTTCCATATTACAAACTAGATATGGCAGCATTAGAAATGCTGGTTCTTTCAGGAAGACCCAAGGATGGATGAGAGCCCCGAGCACAACCTCTCAAACGGCCTCCACTTGCCCCGAAGCTTCCACCTGGGAGGATTTTGGATGTTAGACAGGAGCCAACAAACAGTGAATCTGAAGATAAAACTGCTGTTTGTTCCAAAAACGGTATTGTTCTTCTTAGCCATCAGCGGGTTTCATATTTGAGTAACAATGTAGCTAAACTGGACAGCTCCGAAGGGAGTGCATGTGAAGAAAGGACAGGACGCTAAGACAGAAGAGGATGAGGATGAGGATGAGGATAAGGATGAGAATGAGACCTTCACAGATGCACTTGAGAGTTGAGACATTGTTGTTGGTGTACGATGTCTTGTATTCCGTCACAATTTAATCCAAGGAGTAATGGTGCAGCGTCTCGACAGGTAGGACTACAAGGATAGTTTTATACTTTCCGGATTAGGGTTTTTCGCTATATATTCATAGCGAGGGTTTCTTTTTCTATAATGCAAGCAATACTAGGAGGTGTGAGGGACGAGCGTTGTAACACTATTCTCCATTGATAATGAAGCAATATCTCATCTTACCGAGGACATAGGTAACCTTGTCGAACCTCGTAAATCTGTGTGTATTGTTTGTTCTGTTTTCCCATTATCTTCTGCATCGTTTTAGGATTGCGTTTCTACAACTGTCGCATACTGAGTCATGCTTCAAGAAAACAAACTTGGCATGGGAACATCCAAGACAAGTGACAAAAGTGGTTAATGGAGAAAGCATCCAATCAATCAAGATAGACCCACCTCTTACCACAATATACCCATGATATAGTGGAAGAAGAAAGATAAGATGCAGAAAGATGGTGATGAGTATGATGAAACAGGAAATTTATCAAGCAAAGCTTGTGGACTATTTCCTGTGTTTTGCTTCAAGAATTATATGTTCCTCTCAAATACAGTTCCAGAGATGAAAATTAGAGCCTGGGCACCCATGTCTTCTGTGGGTAATTCTACGACACAGACCAAGACTGCAAATGCTGGAATTTGCAGTAATAAAGATGATGAGGTAAACCTAGATCTCTCTCCCACCCCTCTGAAAAAAAAAGTCAATAGTTTGTGCTTTTCCTACTTTAAGCATCTTTCTTTGATTGTTTCTTTCATTTTACAGCACATATTACGATCCCATGTCAATCTTATGGGGGGTTGATCCCGCATCGGTTACCAAAGAGATTCGATGTGATTTGATATGGTCTTGGATTCCCTCATCTTGTAAGCTAGTTTATTGGGTTGAGTTCTCCCACTGTCCGTAGCAGCACACATGGGATGCTTTCTGTAAGCACAAATTTGTGAGGGAACTTAAACCACTTGGGCTACTTAAGGATGACAATGAGGTTTTGACAAGTGAATCCAACTGACTGGAGTGACTCTCAAACAGCAGAATGATCATCACCCTACAGGCTTTCTGTGGGTGTTGGCATATCACCTTATTGAAATGATGCACCTGAGTCTCCTTTCCATGAAGGATCAGGGTTTCTTTGAATTCCTAAAGAAGTTTAAAATTACAAAGCTACTGGTTTTTATTCATCCAAGACAGGTCGTAAAAACTTTCAGGAAACATTATCTTGTCATAGCAATAAACCAGGTTCCTATTGAGCCTGATGGTAGAGAACTTTGTATTCAGAGACTATGTAAATGGTAGAAACTTTGAATTCAAACTAGAGTTCAGATATGAGAGGTTTTATTGATATCAGAGACAAGGATTTAGAAGTTCTGGCAGAGGGTGGATGATATTCTTACGGTTGAATCTTGTCATAGAAATGTAAAAGACCTGAACATTTAAGGATTCATTGCAGTGAAATTCTAAGGTCAATGACTTGAATCCCAATTGTCATTGTGAGATTGTGTTAGTTAAATGTGAAGGGAGTGAAAATGGCATGGTGTTGACTTGGAACGGTGTCTCTTATAATGTTTGGTTGGAAGACCAAAAAGAACCTAGCATGTCATGCCTTCACTTGTTGCCAAAAAAAATTTCACTCAATAACTTTATTTTTCCCTCGATTTTGAAATGATATCTTAATATATATAACTTCATTTTCCATTAAAACACCATTTAAAGTTGTCTTTTTTTCTCTGCTTGAGCTCTATTACTGGTACCATATCATCTGCCTTAAAAAGTTGAGTTCCCATGTAATTTGATTTACTTTTTGGTGAATATTTTTATTTAATCAAATTGATTTCATTTGCTTTTTTGTATGTAAATCTTTAGCTCCAATAGGTTGAGCACTTGGGAATTCTCCGAGAGATGATGGTTCGAATCCATAAAAACTCGTTGATTTTTCTAGTGTTAGTTTGATGATTATTCTTATCCAATCAAAACTAATCTCATTTGTATTTTTGTATACGAGTCCTTAACTCAAATAGGTAGAACACTTGGAGTATTCCTTAAGAAATGGTGGTTCGAATCCATTAAGATTTGTTAAATTTTCTAATGTTTAATTTCTTTATCTGTTCAAATAGGGGCATTTGGATTGTTCCCACGTCAACACGATAGTGTATGTGACAAATAAATAAATAAATAACAAAAGATGGATCTAGTTGTTTCCCATGAAAAAAACGCATGGGTGCTTATTAAATATTTTTCTATTTGTCTAGGTAATAGACAAGGCAGAGTAAGATTTGCTCTGGTTGCCATTTTCTTTGGTTCTTTATGTCAATGTATGTGACAATAGGGATGTCAACGGATAGTCAGAAAATCTGAATTCGATTCGTGTTCGTATTCATTTAGAAGAATATGTATTCGAAAAACTCCTATCTAAAAATTATTCATATCCATCTGAAAATTAAGCGGATATGAATATAATAATCTTAATTTTCGACTGATTATTATCCAAATCGTTTAGTTATCCACAGTAACAGAATATCTATATCTATTTCTCTAATTATAAGATTAAATAAATATTAATTTTTATTATATTAATAGTAGTGTAGAAATATGGGATACTGTTACATGTCTTCTTTTTCTTTTAAGAATTATATATACCACCCCAAAAGTAAGACTAATTAGGGATTTATTTTGGACCATTTTTCTTGCCCTGCCACCTCACAATCCATTTACATTTTCTTATTTTGAATTAGCGATTAGCTTTTTAAGTTGTCAGAGTTTATATTTACACTTCTATGTCTAACATGTGGATTTCCCTTCTCTCTTCTACGTTTTTGTATTCTGTACTTTTTCAAATATTTGTCTTTTGGGTTTTCTTGCAGAGCTTCTAAAAGAAGAAAAAGTGGCGGAAGAGTAAAGGTGTGAAGCTTCAGAATGGATACCGTTTTGTGCAACAATTGTAAGTTCTTCGGCAGCCCAGCGGCTCTAATCTCTGTTCCAAGTGCTACAAAGACATACGCCTCAAGGAGGAACAAGCCTCTTCTACCAAGTTTTTCATTGAGAAATCGCTTGCCGCCACTGCCTTCTCCTCTTCTTCTTCTTCATCTTTTTCTTTTTCTTCGGCATCGTCTTCTGTCTTTGCCTCTTTGGTGACAGAAGCAACTCTCTCCACTCCACGTTGACCTTATCGGTGGCGGAAACCACAAAGCCACTGTCGCCAGAAGATTTGATTTTTCCGTTTCAATTAGAAGAACCCTAAAACGTTGCAAGAAACCTTCGAGCAACCGCAATCGGCCAAACAGAGGAATCAAGCATGTTTCGAATCGGAAATCCGAAAATCCCGAATAACCATTTCATACTCGAATTCGAATTTGGAAATCATGGTTTGAAGTATCTCCGATACCGATACGATACCTTTCGATACGTATCTTAAATTTAGTCGACCGATACAATACATGAAATTTTTAAAATCTTTTCGTATCGATATATATCCTACAATACATACTGATATGCATCAATACATCACCAATACACATCGATACGATACGATATGCCTCAATACGACTATGAAAATTATAAAATTGAGGTAAAATGTACATTTCGGTATGTATTGGTACGTATCGATGAGTATCGGTATGTATCGATCGGTACGTATCGATATATATTGGCACGTATCGGTGAGTATCGATATATATATCGGTACGTATCGGTGAGTATCGATACGTATCGGTATGTATCGATACAGTGCGCTATGGTCATATAATGGCCAAGATGGGTAAGTTTTCAGAAAAACACGATTTTTTGAAAAGTTTTTTTGTTCCAAAGTTGTTGTCAGTAATATTTCTCTTTAACTAAAGTGGAAATCAAGGTTGGGAACAAGGATTTTATATTTATGGGACAACTACAAACCTTGAATTCTTAGTACGATACCCTCAATTTAGTGTTTATGCATAATACATGTTATCAATAGCTTTTTTTAACAAATTCTTTATGCAAAAGTGTTTAAAAAAATGTTTCATATCCATTTATGTATGTATCTTTAGCGTATCTTAGTGTATCTCTGATACGATACGATACTCTCCGATACGTATCTTAATTTTGGCCAACTGATACGGTGACCGATACCGATACTTTAATCCTTGTTGGAAATTGATTTTACATTCTTGGCGGATATCAAACCGAATTCAGTTAGTGGTATTGCTAAACGAATTCGAATGCAGATATATTTTCATGATTATTTTTTACATTATATAATCCATATAATTGAACGAGAGAACCGTCAACATTAAAAAATAAAATAAATCTGTTGAAAAGGTCAATAATGAGCAATTTTGAAATGTTTATCTGGATGCAAATGAAAACACAAAATATTGGGCTTTGCACATGTTGTCAACAATATTTACATCTGAACTTGGTTACAATAATTTAGTGGCCCATGGCAAGACTATAACTTGGGATCATTTGGTGGGAAATTAATATCCAAAAGCTAGATTTAGACGTTTTCCTTCTTTCAACTGAGATCAATCTTAGGGATTTAAAAATTTCAAGTGTCGAAATCCCAGGTACATGATCAATAGTAGAACGCAAGCCAATAATAATGATCTCCTCTTGGCATACATTTGCAGTAGTTGATTTACTTGGTCCTGGGTGATCCCATTGTATAGTAAAACACTACCATAAGTATGCAACAAAATGGATAGAGGTACAAATAAGATAATTTTTGTTGGGTTTACAATCAAAATGAACAGGCCAAATAAAATGTAAATTTTATTTCGCTATAAGTTCATATAGAATAATATGGAAATAAGATAATCTTTAAGAATTCCTTTCAGTAGGAATGTCTTACCGTCTGAGGATTTGAAGCACAACCATTGCTGAGTTGGGACCTTCCATAGTTGAAGTTACTAAAACGATTGGCTTTCGAACAGAGGTACCAGTATTAAAAGAATTGTGGAAATTGAGAGGATTAGAAGAAAAATGTAGAGAAAAATATTCATCATTCTCTTTTTCCAGCTTAAAGCAGAGCACCGAGCGAGGTTCGCAAAGAAGGAAACAAATAATGGAAACAAAAATGATAAAAAAAAATATGTAATGCAACATGCATCTATATATTTAGGATAGAGACGGGTACGTTCAATAACAGTTGAAAAAAAAATCCTTTTTTTTTTTTTCTTTTGGAAAGTTAACAAATGTCACAATGTTTTTTTGGAAACTGAAATCATGGTTCAAGAACTTGAGTGATACCGTCAAAATTTTCCACATTTCGATAGTATCCCAAGACTCTAATACCATGTAGTCTGTGACTTTTTCGAGTGGACCAACTGGTTCGACCCTTTGGGTGGAACCAGCTTTAAAACATGCTTAAATGGGAAACCAAGTATTCTCATTAAAAATTTTGACCTCCTCCCCATATTTCTTCTCTTTGAAGTGGAAAAGTTGGGAAAACACTCAAGATTTCCTCTTTGTGCCAAAAAAACTTCAACTTAAGCTTGGATCTTATAAAATCTATTTAAGAAAGGGAACTTGGACCAAAAAGATAAGTCTTGTCTTCCCTGAAAATTATTTTTTTTAGAATATAATTGGAAATAGAGTAGATTGATGTATATTTTTTATATGTTAGTTCAAATGACCCGATCTAAGCATTCACGGTGTCCGATTTTGGGTATGCATCCCAACCTTGTGTGTCACATCCACATCCCATTAGTATGACTGAGTCACTCCCTACGTTGGGATACCTAGCTGACGTTGATGATGCATCTTATAGATGGGCAGTGATAGACTACCAAAACAATTGGATCCAAAACATGTCATGGGATTCATATGTAATGTATTTAGAGGAGTGGCTACAACATCTGCAGTGGTATGCAGCTTGTGGACTGAAACCGCCTAAACACTCTACATAGAATTGAATTTTGAGTGTTGAGTGTTAAGTGTGTTGAATGCTGAGACTTGAGACTTTAGAGATAACTCATAATTATATAATATTATTATTTATTTTGGATCCTTTGCATTATGTTTTGTATACTTATGTAGTATAGATTTAGTCAACAACTCAATGTTAGCAAACTTTGGTTCACACCACAAATATGACTTTAGGTGTTTTTTATATGAAACTAATTATGTGGATGTGTTAGAAATATCTAAAATAGGGCGTACACAAAAAATCAAGGAAAAAAAAACACATTTTGAGGGTCGAAACTAGGGGTGTCAAATCCAAGTCCAAACCAATAAAATCGATCGAAATTGACCCAAAAAATTCAGATCGAATCAAATCAATTCTTATTGGATTGGTTTTGGACTGAGGTATGTTGGGACCGACTGAAAATCGATCCAATCCGAACTGACCAATAACCAAACCAAATGAAACCAATAAAAAAATAAATGATTATGAGATTATAAATTGGTGAATTGATTGTCCGTTTTTTACAATATTAGTGAAAATGTTTTTTATTGTAAGGAAAATTGTTACAAATCAATAAATGTGAGGTTATGAATAGAAAATTTGATTTGTAAATTGTAACAATGCTTCTATTGATTTCCTTGTTCACTATACATAATTAGTTGGATAGTTAAATGAATTGGATAATAGGGTTCATTTTGTGATTTCAATATTAGTTATCTTCTTTGTAATTAGTTATCCATCGGGTTCAATATTATTTATCTTTCCTTTACAATGATAAACAGTGATTTAATCGTAAATTTAAAGTGTTTTCATCAAATATTTTATTGCTATAGATTATGACTGTAAGCTTTCATTATGGTTCAAGCCCGATAATAAACTGATTTAAACCAGTATTAACCCGATATTGAAAATCGAAACAAACCAAAACCAAACCAGATTGAAACCAAAACCGAATAAAAACCGAAGTTCCTTAACGGATTAGTTTTGGTCTCCCTCATTCCTAGACCGAAATCGATTCAGTCCCCCCGAAATCGAACCAAACCGACTAATTGACACCCCTAGTCGAAACCAAAGTTTCTACCCAACCAAGAAAGGTTTACTCGAAATTTTTCAGAATTCAATCGAAATTTTGGTTTCCCCAAGGGTTGAAACCCAATACCTTAAACCTTGGCTGAAACTCCCGAAATAGATAGAGGCAATGAAAATTCTTAGAATAATATGAGGATCTTAAACTCTATTTTTTACTCCCTCCCATAAGAACTACTTTGTCAACTTCATTTTTTCTCAAGAGATACAGGGCTTAAAGTAAGGACATCACACTTGCAAGGGTAATATAAACAGAAGTCACCCACCTTCCAATAGAAAGAAATTTTCTTTTGCAACCTATAAATCATCTCCTTTTTTCTTGAGGTAGTACCTCAAATGCATTTCTTACTTGTATCAAATTCCTTGGTTTATCCAAGTTATATGTATTCATTTTTGTGTACAATAATTTTGTTTCCCAATATATTTTCAAGAAATGATCTATACTTCTTAAAATAGAAATAGTTTTTTATTTCCCACCTTTCTCTACTTCAGAGCACACTAAGAATTCTTAAGCTCCTAATTTTCATCAACCAACAGTTTACTTGTTAGAGATCAATAATCTTGCCTTACACTAGCTCCCATTTTTTTTTTTTTTTTTTTTTCAATTTGAAGCTTATTATTTTTTTAAATAACATATATTTTTTTAAAACCCGAATATTATCTGGGACTGGAAAAACCCCTAGAATTTTATTGAAATACTCAAAATAACAAAGAAGAGAACAAGGAGTGGACAAAACCTATCTTTTCCAAACCTAGATAAATAGATCACACACTATGACCATTAAATAGAAACCCAATAACTATTAAGATAAATATGACATGATTGTCATACTAATTTACCCAATAAATTTTGAATGTCATCTGGTAGTTGCATCATCTCTGCCACATAGTTGCTAAAACATTGAAAAGGTTGTTTGAAATTGTACATGTTTTTTTCTCTTCATTCCTGCTGCTGAACTAATAATTAGATAGTGCAATTTAGATGCAAAATCAAAGTCTAATTTGTATTGCAATCATCATAATAATGATTCTAGAGCAAAGTAAAAAATTTAAGTTTACCAAACTCAGCAGATAAAATTAGCAAAGTGTTCAATAAAATTTATGAATTTATAAAAATAAATAAATAAATAAAAAGCTAGGGCTGCACAACATTACCTCCCTTTTTTTTTTTTTTTTTGGTTATTATACTGTAGAAACCTTGATGTCCCTCATTTAGGTTGACACCATCTGATTGATATCCTCATGTGAATTCGAATCATCTATTTTCCTAGTATAGGAAATTTTTTTAATAGTAATACTAATATATTGGGCTACTTTTATTACCCTTTTTTTTAATATCTAATTATTTTTAAAAATAGTTGCATCATTGTACCTATTTTGTAGTAATACTTTTTTTTAGACCACATTCTCGGTATAAGATCCCTCATCTTTTCTGCCCTTATCATTTCCTACTAAAACCTTAGTTGCTGCCATTGATATTCCTCTTGACAAAGCGACATACAATTGTTCATGTGAAAATATTGGTTTTGTAAGATATATACCAACATGTGGTATAGTTTGTTCTTGTGACTTATTTATTGTTATAGCAAAGCATAGTCTAATTGAGAATTGCTCTCTTTTGAGGTGGAAAGGATATCCTCCATTTTCAGCCAGGCACAATAGTATTCTTAGAAGAGGGATAAGGTTACCTAAGAATTGTCCAATGGTAATTTTTTTGCTAGAATGACATTTCTTTTGAACTCACAACAAACTAACAATGTGCCATTATATACTCCAGTCATAGGATTTAAATTGCGTAATAGCATGATTGGATAATTTTTCTTTAAGACTAACTTATGAGGTGGAAGTCCGTTAGGCCCCAAAAAATTCTTTCTCTTGGATAATTTGTTTGTGTATCATTAGTTATTGAATTGAAATTGTAATATGTAACGCTATCTCCTAAAAATTTCTTGATAAGTTTCTCATTTAATTTACGCACAATTTCATTCTTGGTTGCTAAGATTCCTCGTTCTTTAATGTATACAGTTGAATAAGTCATTTTTTTGTAATAAAAGAAATATCTCTTGTATCAATCTTCAACACTATCAGAATCATTGCATTTTACCAATATTTCATTTAGAATATGGATCAGATCTTTTGGATAATTCAATTCTTCTTCGTTGCCAACTCATAATAAAAAGTCACTAAATCTTAAATCAATTATTGCCATCATATTTGTTGCCAGTTGCATCTTGTCATTTTTTTACCACAAGTATGACATTACCAAAATTGAATCTACATTTTCTGTTCTTGTAGCTCGAGGAACAACTGGTAAGACTGTCTGAAGTTACCTCCGAAAATAATGACATTTCCTCCAAATGAATTTTGTATTCCCTATAATATCCTGTAATAACTTATCAAGTGCTTCAATTGTTTATCTTTTAGCCATAAGTTTTGCTCTATGATTAACTCAGCTGTAGCACTTTGTTTTAAGAAACTACATATATTTGAATGGCTGATATTTATGAAAATTTAAATCTTGAATGTGTTGTTCTACCACCTGGCATTATTGCAGCTACTATTCCTGCACTTGGCTGATCTTATTGTTGCTAGTATTACACGGTATAGAAATATCTTCCCTGTACCTCCCGGACCATCAATGAAAAAAATTTCACTCTTTTGGATTCAACATGCTGTAGGATTATATCATATACATGTTTTTGCTCCACATTAAGCTTATATGGCACCACATATTCTTTCAATGGAATTTTTATAGAATATTCATCTTCAATTTCTTTTGGTTGATTTCATACTCCTGAATGCTTCTTCCCATGCTTTGTAAAAGTGTTAACATTCCTTAATGTTTATAATGTGTGATATTTAATTTTTTTTTCACTTATTCTCCTGATGTCTTCGGGCATTGCATTAAAATTATCATTACATAACTTACTAATGTCCTCTGCTCACAATAAACAAGTATTATTGTAAAATGTTTACGAATAATATGCAATATATAGAAGTGAACTGGATCTTTTAAACATTCAGAAATGACATTATTACTTTTTAGTATTCATCTTCTTTGAGATGCTTCCTTAAAAGATGATCATTCAATTTTTCCAATACACAATAGATCTTTAAATGAAGTTGGCATCGATTCAATAATAATCTTAAATAAAACATTTCCCTTTTGAAATATTTTTGTTGAATTGACACATCCAATTGATCATTTTATGAGCCTTGGAGTTCAACATTTTGACTGAATGTTCCATACATAATGCTCAAGAATTTCTCTGTAGCGATATTTTTTCGTTCTAGATAATCAGAGTTTATTTATAGAAATTCTTTAAGCATTAATTTTTATGTATTATCTAAATGAAGAATCTTTTCTTAATTTTATTTTTCTCAGTATCAAATCATTTGTTTATTGATAGATATAATTGTAAGTTTATAATATAGAAATATTTCATTTAAATTGAATTAAAAAATTCTCCAAATTAATTCTTGTACATATGGATATTTTCCATCTCTGAATTGTTTGATTTTATTCATCATATATTTTCTATTATTATATGATATGAAAACAGTGACACAATCATGACCTTTGTATACATATTTGTGGAGGTACTTTACTGCATTTAACCCAAAGCATATTTCAATATTGATGTAACTGTCATATCGATCTTGTCAGTAGGTAAGGATTTAAGGAACAACTCATCTATTATCCAAGTAATGCTTACGTACTTTTACTTGTCTTCCATTATTTCTTCTCCTATAAATAGGATATGAATCTCTTTCTTACATTACACTTTGATTAAAAGATCAAGGATATTGATTTTTACATATTTCATCCCTCATACATGTATTTTTTTTTTTTTATTACGAACTCCACATGGACCTTGCATCATATGTTCACAACATTTTCATTTAAATCAAGATATTTTTCCTGGTCTATAATCTTGACCCAAATATATTTATCAAATAGATTTGGACATCTAATCTTATGATCATTTTATAGAATTATCAATATATGTGTATGTGATAGCCCCCTTTTCTGAAATTCTATAACATTTACATGTCTAGATACTCTCTTAAATATGTATTTCTTGAACAATCAGTATTTTAGATCATATAACTTTGCTCGAAATATCCTTGTTGTAAGATCTAGTCGATCTTATGGAACTTGCCCAAGATATAGTTTTTTCTTTATCTCTATCCAGTATGGGTTGCATGTCAGAGTGATAAATAGATCTGATTTTTTAAAGGAATAAAAGATGTTGGTAAAACCACCTTCGTCCCTACTTGATCACCTCTTATTTTTTCAGTTAAAACATTATCAACTATCCCCTGATATAGTTTTGTTCTAATATTTTATTGTCTAGTTTAATAGTATTCCAATCTTGTTACTTCTGTCTTGATATACATATCTACAATATATTGATGTAGCAATCTCTCAGCATACAAAAGAACAGATTGATCATTATCTCGAATTTGAAGTTTTTGACAGTATTAGGCTCCTGGAGACACCTTGTTTCTTATTCTTTCATTAGATCCTACAGTTCAATTGTAGTAAGTAAATAATTTTCTTTTATCAATTTCTAAGTATATAAGCTTTGAACACATACTTCATTATTGACGGCTTCTTTATCAAATATAACTTCCTCTCTTGTTATATCTTGTAAAATTATACATGGTTCAGTTCTCTTTTTGATACGCCTATGCCATCCAACTTCTCCATTTGGGTAGAGAAGATGATATTATAATGCATCACTACATCCATAATAATAATTTACTCTATGCTTTCTTCTTGAATATTCTTGGATTAATATATTACAGTTTTACTTTCTATTATGATTATTCCCTTTAGTCCAAATAGCTCCAACTTGATCGATAGATGATACATTATAAACTCTCTGATAAAGATTTATATCATTTTTAATAATTATCTCATGGATCTCTAATGATAGTATATTTTTTAGGCTTCTAAAGAAACGTGCATATAGATTATTTTGAAGAATATCCATTATTTTTTTTATGGTAAACTCTTTTAGATTTGAATTTTCTATTATCTTCATTCTATTTTGAAGTTTATTGCCAATATCATAAATATGTATCTACAAATAGTATGATTTGTCCTCTTCTTTTGGGCATATTGATGGTAAATTATGATATATTTGACCTAGAACCTGAATGTATATATACCTTGTTTAGCATGGCTAGCAATTTGTCTATCCAAACCTCGAAAGAAGTAAATGAAAAAATACTATTGTAAACACGTATGTATTTACGAAACTCAACAACTTCAGCTTCTCAAGATGTGAATAATTTATATAGTGCATCAGAGATAGTTGAAGGAGTAAGAACAACATTTTCATTAGAATAACAGAAGGATGGAGGTTCATATTAAAAATTTTTAGACCATAAAATTTGCATAGTTGTCCTTTTAATAGCATACGTATTTTGGCTCGTAATCTCTTGTATATCAAAATTAATAAATAAAAAACTAATAAATATACTTGAGAAAGGAATATACTTTATATCTAATATACTGTAAATGGTAATTGTTGCTTTAGATTATTAAGTTCGTAATGCTTAATTACCACCTTATTATAGATGGTGTTCTTGTATCCTCTTCTTGTTTTATTTTGATGGTCCATGTTATTCTATTAACACAAGTATCAGTTTTAAGACTAAATGCATAATTTTTTTTCTTAATTTAGTTTATGATTATAAATTAAAATTGAACCTTGAATAATTTTATTATCTCCATCACTTATATCCCCTTATTTTTTTTCTTTTCATATATGTTTTATTATTATTATTATTATTATTATTATTATTGTATCTTTAACGCTGAGTTGTTATAAATTGTTATCTTGATTTCATTATAATGTTGCATAATAAATTTATGAAAAAAAATTTCTTGAAATTCAAACAATTTATTTAATGATAATGTAAAAGTTCAACAATTGTATTGCAATAATTTTTTAAACACTAACATCATATTATTACTTACACTTGTGGCGTTGGACCACTTAAAACTAAGATAATAAATAGATGCTAATGACAAATTACTTTAAAGTCATTAATTCATAAGTATTAAACATATTTCTGTTTAAAACTTCTTATCATTAGGATACATGTTCTGCAATTGCTTATAGACATAAGTCATAAATGTAGTGGCAAACTTCACAGACATTAGTAGGATAATTTTTTCAGTCTACACCTATTTTGAAAATAATCCCAATTTCAAATCATAATTAAGATTTACATTGAAGTTTGATTACACCAAATTTTATTTCAAATAGAGGGTGATGTGGACATGAAGCACCATAATTTGTCCCCAAACTGAGACCCAGTACAATAGTTATAACACCAATTGGGATCTAAACTGTTAGTGAAGTTGTATGCATAAATATTTATATAGTTATTGTGGTATAACTTTGAGACTTCTTAAATTTGTGAACCACAAAGAATGCTTGAGTTTAATTGTGAGGAACATATACTATTCAAAAAATTTAAAGGGTTTGATTACCTCTTATACCTTTTTGTAATTCCATAATCTTTTTTACGTCCTTAGGTTGCATTCTAAGATAATAATATATTCACATTACACATTTTTTGAAAAAAATCAAATCAAATACATAATAGTTTGATAATTGATGAAATAGACACCTTTCAATACACATCTCTACTGTAATTTTGAATAGTACAATATATCTACCCTATTGAAGGGAAACACAACAACCATATTAAAGAGATGAATAACTGATGTGTAGCCCAAAGGGGGACGCCGTGCGGGAGCATCTTTAGTATGTATTAGGTGAGGACGGTAGAGTCTTCCCGCACTTTGTTGTGTGTAAACATGGATAATCAACCGGGTAGCTTTCTTTTACAAAAACTTTATTTATATATGTTACATAATAATATTTTAATTCATAGACATTTGCCCTTTTGTCACCAATGGATCAATAAAATAACAATTCATATATACCAAACTCTTTCAGTTTGTGATACACAATAATTTAAAATCTTTCTGCCATAGAAGGAAATCTCGAAAGAGAACCAATGGATGAGGAGAAGCTTTATTGACATTTTTTATCTATTAGATATTAAAACTGTTTATCACTCTTGACTTGTAAAATAATAACTTTCCAAAACAATATTTTATCTCAATCATAAAATCAAATTACTATTAGCCACTCAGAGAGAATTTAAAATCATGATCATTTGCGAGAACAACGTTGTCCTGATTATAGTTAGGTTGCATGAATCAACAACCACAACTATGATCATGGTCAAACGTTGACATGTTGTCTGACTCTACCATTGAGGTAGCATTGTCTTGATTACATTGAATTGATTCTATCTTATTTGGTCAAGATTTGACCATCAATTCTACATCCCCTTGGGCATTCATCTGGGTTTCACATGGTTAAACTTTGGTGGCTGCTTCCTTAGAAATCTTGCACCTTCAAGTGTTAGCAGCATTTACAGTGATTGGAGAAGGAGTTCTCCACCTATACTATTATCTAAAAGAAGAATATATGGTGTCCAACAAGGCAGTAACACTTGATGGATTCAAAGCTATACCATTTATGATAAGATTAAATTGTAATATCATATTGAGGGAAATTATTGTAATTTGTAAGAGGTAAGTTCCTCTGCAGAACCCCCCTAAAAAAAATGTCTTCTACAGATGTTAACTTATACCATAAAACAAAGGAATTCTATATGACTTGATCCAGTATGGATTAGGGGTGTCAACCAGTTGGGCCGGGTCGGTCTCGATCGGGCCTAATCTGGCTTACCCATTAAAAACCCTTGTACCAGTGAACGCCCATTTACTTAAACGGGCCTAGGTTTGAGGGGCATGGTGCAGTTTATAATTGGGTTGGTCGGTGTCGGGGTTTAATCGGGTTACCTTAAATGAACCTTATACAGGTCTTAAATGGGCTACGAACCTACTTAATTCCAAACGGGCTCTAAACATGCCTACCCAAAAATATAACAAGAGAAAAGAACTATGTTCTAATGTTCCTCATGCTTAAACACATTTGGATGTAAAAGACCTAGCTTCTCATTTCACATGATTGAACTGGCTTGGCGACTCAACCAAAGTCACTAACCATGGTTGGCGATTGGACCAGCAGAGATATCAATAGATCAAGGGTGGCTTCGACACATGAGAGAGCACCTTTTATGACTCCTCTGCAGAACCTGGTTTCCGTGGTCATGCTAGTAACTGCTCCCCTTATACTTCCTATAAGAAACCCTCCTGAAAAAGAAAAAAACCAACCAGCCTAAGTAGTGATTAAGTAATGAGGAGGACAAAGAAAAACCAGTTTATAAACTTTAGAAGGTGAAGTGCTGAAAGGAAGAAGGAAGTGAAGCCTACCCAATGTGAACGCTAAAGTGTATGAAACATGCATAACCATTATAATTGGTGCATGTAAGGGGGTTTGAATACGTAATTATCCATATCATCAAGAGCAACTTAGAGAAAGGGGTTCAACTCAAAGAGAGAGAGAGAGAGAGAGAGAGAGAGAGAGAAAGAGAGGAGAGAGAGGTTAAGTGTTACACCCGTGCCCTGACTCGGTTTAATTTGAACTGTTGTGATAGGTCTTGGACCGGAGATCAGAACCATAGCCGGGTCTTGGCTCACGGTCGCCCATTGCCAAAGGGGGAGAGATGACCCCAAGTATTCATACATCGCATGCCAGTCTAATTGGAGGAGATTCGTACCTTTCGATCACAGACGGTAAGTGACTTGACTCATCACACATAAGTCCAGGCACGTATCAAAGTTGTCGAAAGGCCTTGAGCATGTCCAAGGGCAACCACCCGTGCAAGACCAGCCATGGGATAGCAAGCTGTCTTAACTATCGGAAATATGCCGCTGGATCCATTGGGCTTGAATCCGGTGGGTTGTTTTTGGTGAACATATCAGGCTGCTGTCATGGTGTCGATGCCCGTGGGTCCCGCCATTCGCATCGTAAATAGTATTGAATGATCCCAAATAATCCCCCACACTTTACTTGTGGCGTGAACACATTTTGAACCTAAGTGGATGGGTTCTCGGGCTCCGAAAGTTATAATAACCTGATTGGTCCGAATAGGTCCAACCAAACAGACCCTAAGGTCCATTTTTAACTTATAAGTTAGAAATGAGGACTTTTCCTTATTTCTATTGTGTCCAACATAAGGAAGGAGAGAAAAAGGAGAAGGAGGAAGAAGAACGGGAAGGAAGGAGAAGGCTTACCTTGGTACCGACTGCCACCAAGTTGCTAGAATCGCTGCCAGAGGTAAGTACACTTACTTCCACCACTCTCTCTTTTCATTTCGACCTATACAAAGCTAGGTAAGAATGGAATCTTAGTGTACAAATCATGTTAAGGTCGTAGAATGTGTGTTCTACCCTCCCGGTGTTGTTGCCGAGCTCGAACCAAGCCAGGTAAGCTCTGGCAACATGAATTGCCAAAAGACCAACTAGGGTTTCGATCGTTCGATCGAAATATATCCCAAATGGTTCGATGGAATCAAGATTTTATTGGCTTAGAATGATGTTGGGAACATCCCCTATAAATTCTACGAAACAAATCCCAACAATCAGGCTCGAGCCGAAAAACCCCAAAATGGGTGGACTGTCCTAAACCACCACCAGAAACAGCCCACCGGATCCACTGGGTCTGCTTCCGGTGGCATATTTTTGCTGGACCACTGAGCCTTAAGAGCTCTCTATCAGTTCCATTGGAAACATGACTGATACTTTCGATGGAAATTCCCTATTTTCGGTGGGTGTTTCTGGTGACATTACTGTCACTAATGGATTTTGTCTGTACCCTTTGGGGGTGATCCATGTAGGTCCCTCCCGATATTTCTAACACGTACTAATGTACGATTGTCCTTGTGTCTAGGACAGTGATGCGCATAAGCCCCGAGACCGAAAATTGAGTGGATTGATCAATGACCTTATCTGAACCCTAACAAAAGCAAAGATCAACAAGGTGAGGGATGGACTGTGTTTATTTTTAAAATGTTTATTATTATTATTAAATTGCTCACATACTTAGAATTATATGTTTAATTATAATTTCTCAAATACGATGATGATATATTACATTTATCATTTTATGATCATGATATGAACTGTATGGAGATGTATGACGGGATCCGGTGTGCCCGAGGTGATACCGATACTGTGATCTCCGTGTGTTTGGTTGTGTGTGTGAGACGAAATTCGGTGTGGCCGAGGTGGTACCGGTGCCGTGATTGCCATATGTATGTTGCATTCATGCATTGATTATGTGCATTAGAGTTAATTGTAGTCACAGGTTACACTTTGTGGCAAAGGTTTCGCTAGTATCATGTACCCCGGGACTGCATTTGGAAATGGATAAGCTTCATGGCTGACGATTGGTATCGGTGTTGCATAGTCCATGCTCAACTGTGATATGCATGCTAGATTAAGTAAACGGTCTCAGGTTTCACTTTGTGGCCAATGGTTACTGGTATCGTGTAATCAGGATTGTATTTAGAGATGGATTACACTTTGTGGCCGAGGTCTCGTCGGTATCATGTAATCCATACTAACTGTATCATTATGAAGGCATGTAGCATATATTTGGTTAGGTATCACTCCCTATGTTACAAACCCTTGCCAACAGGGATTGAGGTGTTGGATAACTCATAGTGGTATGTTCGATGTGCCTTTTTAGAATGCTACACCTGTGGTACGATGTGATTGTTGTCGGAGGGGGGAACCTATTTGGCATGGCCAATAATATACCGATGCCGTGACTGCCAGGAGGGGGTTATCAGGGGTTTGCTAGGTGACCCATGGACGCATACGATGACAGACAGATTTCTATTCATGGCTAGGGTTTGTATCCTTACGTAGTTGATGGTAGCTCTGAAATGAAGGATACAGCCTAATGCGCCGTAGTAGCATTTACCAATCTTAGTTTGTATTATTGGGTGGATAATAAATAAATGAATTGCATCATGAGCATCATGGACTATGTGTTTAATTTTTGTAATTATGCATCATAAACTATTATTGCTATTGTCTTCCTTAGATGTGCTTGACCCCACCCCTCACTGAGCGAGTTGGAAAGCTCACCCCACGCATACACCCCTTTTTAGATGATGATACAGATACCGTGGTGCCGATGGTGTGTGACCCAGTATCTTTTGGGTCAGAATATGATGTGAGCGACTGGTGGATGCTAAAAGTAAGAGAGCACGATCAGGACTATGCTTGCGACCATGGTGCTTATGTCGCACTGTGAGATTGTACATCATACTTTGATACTTTTGGGTATAACTGTGGATTTTATATTTTTTAAGATTATATTATATGTCATGGATGAATGTAATAGAATAACTTGGTTCTTGCTATTATATTATCATTAGACATTTTTTCATTTTATTTATGATTCCGCTATTATACTTTAATTCTGCTGTTTATGTTGGTTTGTGATGTGAGATTGTGAAAATGTTAAGATACTGCTATAAGAGATTCTTATAGGTTTGTAAGATAGGTACGTGTCTTACTCACACTACCGATATTCCTAAGTTGGGTCTCCTGGAAATGGGGTGTGACAACTGGGCTAGTTAATAACCTCTAGCCTTCTTATCATGGCACAACATATTTTAAAGTCTTGAGGCCCATAGGGCAAAGATTGTGCAAGGTTAATGGGGCCAGGGCATTATAGAAAAAAAAAAAAACTCCAAATCTAACAAATCGGGTCAAATTATTTGTTCTAAAAAAAAAAACAAAATCATTCGTGTTGAATCTAAAAAGTGACAAAAACAAATAAAAAATTAAACTTTCAACAATTAGGAAAAGGGTTGGTTCTCTTAGAGGTGAAACAGGGCCGAGTTGGGTTTCTTAAAACTCCAACCAACCCTAGGTCCCCAAAACTCAACCTAAGTCCAACCCAACCCAGCAGGGTTCACACTCAAGCCCAACACTGCCGGGTTGACCCTGGGTGGTCCTGTATTTTTTATTTTATTATTTTTTTTTCTTGCAAAGGGTTGTTGAGCATACTTACCAAAGGGGGTGGAGAGATCTTAATATTATGGGCAGCCCTTGTCCACCCTTAGTCCATAAATTTGTAGCAAGCAAGGTTGTCATTTTGGTTTTAAGATAGACCTTTTAACTGGCTAACATCATCACATCTCCTAGAAACTGAATAGGCCAAATTTTGGTCATTTCTTCATGATTGCTATTATATCTAAAGTTCATATCAATACATAGGAGACATAAAAGACCACCTATGTAAAGAAAAATGGGGAAATAGTTTGGCCATTTGGTCGTCTTAACGCAATATGTAAGATTATGTGGCTTATGTAACACATGATGTGGGTTGAAGTCATACAAACAACTTATGTAACGCTTGTGTAACACATGATGTGGGCTTAGGGGAAGGATAACATTATTACTAAACACAATAATAGATCAGGTTAAAATCAAGTCGGGCTAGGCCGGGTTGACCCTCATTACCGAGTTAGACAAGATTCAGGCTCAGGGCGGGTTCGAGCCGTTAGCACCAAACTTACACCCCTAGTTGCTCTAGTTGATACATCGATGAATGTAATATCTTACATAATTCCTAAGAATGATAATAGAGTCTGTAGATCATATGGTCCCCATTTATTTTTAATGGTGCAAGTCCATAAGGCAAATGCATGGGCCATAGGATAAGTAAAAAAATATATATATAATGAAAGGATATTGAGGAACCTTGTTCTCTAACCTCTCTCAAATAGGTCCATAGGGCAAGTCCATGTTATTGCCATGTGGTGTTTATTACTTTTTAGATTTAACATGATAATATGAGGCATTGTAAGACCAACTCTGATAAGGAATTTCGATAAATCATCCTTGTGAGCATGTCAACTAAAAAAAATAAAATAAAATAAATGGGTCAAATCACCCCTTAAATATCCTTTGTTGCTTAATTTATTTTTTTATTTTTTGGTATAATAGAGGAGGCATTGTAAGTGGTTCTTCTGTTGAATTCTCAATCTTGACCTCTTCAAACTCTATTTTAATGTGTAGCTCCTTGAGTTCTTGGTTCTTCAGCCACCTCTTCAATGTTCGGAATTGAATCTTCCTTGGTGTCACATAGAGTGAGGATTGTTGCAACAATGACCCTGAGTTCAAAGGAGACAGCTAAGAATACGACAAGTACTATACCCACCTGGGAGATCGATGAGGTGTCTCCACAAAAAATATGACAAGTACCAAGGAGTTTGGGAGATCGATAAGGGTGTGCAAACTTTAGTCCCACATCACCTAGAGAAATATTACTGGGCTAGTTAATAATCTAGGCTCCTTAACATGGCACAAAACTTTTTAAAGCTTTGAGGCCCACAGGCCAAAGATGACAATATTGTGCAAGGTTAATGGGGCCAGAGCGTTACATCTTGGTTCTTTAGCCACCTCTTCAATGTTAGGAATTGAATCTTCCTTAGTGTCACATAGAGTGGGGATTGTTATAACAATGACCTCGAGTTCAAAGGAGGTATTGTAAGTTCAATTCAGGTCAATTTTTTTTTTTTTTTGGTTCCTAGCATGTTGGCACATACGATGATGTATATATGGGCATGTGATGGTGTATATCTATATATCCTTTGTTAACCATTTGATTCCTGGTATTGACAAGGTATGTAGATCAGATGGTCTTAAATCAATCCCTAGGAAATGTCTATAAGACAAGTTTGTAGGGAAAGCCTAAATTGTTGTCTTGTTAAATCTAATAGAAACTTTTGTCCATTACCTGTCAGTGCTCCAATCCACATAGGGTGCTTCAACCAGGTTCCGAACTTAATCCACTATGCCTGGACTTGATTAAAGGCTTGAAATATTGGATCAATTCAATTGAATTAATTGAATCTGCCTCGCACTTAAGTGAGCTTTCCCCATGAAAAACTTCTAATGAACCACGGACTTTCCTAAGCATTAAAAAAAAACAATTGATTGATACGAGTTTCTTTTTCTATTAGGATGGATCGACAAAAGATTGGGCCAACAGCTCCTTAAGCGACTACAATAGCCACATTGTCGAGTTAGGGAGTAATGTGTGGTCATTTTCCTTTAAGTTCAAAATAAAAAGATGAAATTTGAAAAAAAAAATAATGAAAATCCCACCAAAAGCTGCAAAACTTACACTTCATTGGTAGAGATAGATTGAGACAAAGGATCACTCCATTTACTTTGCATAGTCGTACTTATAGCCCACCATCATTCTGTTCTCTCTCTCTCTCTCTCTCTCTCTCTCTCTCTCTTAGATTTCTTTGATCTATCTTCTCTGGTGGCGAGGATGTGAAAAAGCTTAAACCTAAGTATAATGCCCTGCCCCATTAACCTTGGTACAATATTGTCCTCTTTGACTTATGGGCCTCAGGGCTTTAAAACACTTCGTACCATATTAAGGAGGCTAGAGGTTATCAACTAGCCCAATAGTCTCCCCCTAGACGATGTGGGAGTAAAGTTTCACACCCTCACTAATCTCCCAAAACACCTAGTAATTACCGTATTCTTAGTAAAGACACTTCACTAATCTCCTAGGCGAGTCTGGTATACTTGTCTTATTTTTGGGTGTTACATTCTTCCCCCATTTAAGCAAAGTGTCTCTACTATGGCCCCGCACGCTATTGGGTCCGCTTTATACTATAACGCTCTGGCTCCATTAACCTTGTACAATATATTGTCATTTTTGACCCATGGACCTCAAGGCTTTAAAATGCATTGTGTCATGATAAGGAGACTGGATGTTATTAACTAGCTCAGTAATCTCTCCTTAGGTGATGTGGGACTAAAGTTTACACATCCTCACCGATCTTCCAGGCGGGTTTGGTATTTGTTGTATTATTGGGTATTACATTCTTCCTTCCTTTTGGCACAGTATCCCCATTATGGCCCCACACTCTGTCGGGATTTGCTCTGATACCATTTATAACGTCCCAACCCCATTAATCTTGCACAATATTGTCATTTTTTGTCCATGGGCCTCAATGCTTTAAAACGCGTTGCGCCATAATAAGGAGGCTAGAGGTTATTAACTAACACAGTAATCTCTCCCTAGGCGATGTGGGACTAAAGTTTATACACCTACATCGATCTCCCAAACCTCTAGTACTTAGGGTTTGCTCTGATACCATTTATAATGCCTCGACCGCATTAACCTTGCACAATATTATCCTTTTTGGCCCATGAGATTCTAGACTTTAAAATGCATTGTGCCATGATAAGGAGGCTAGATGTTATTAAGTAGCCCAGTAATCTCTTCTTAGACGATGTGGGACTATAGTTTACACACCCTTACCGATCTCCCAAGGCAGCTCTGATACTTGCAGTATTCTTGGGTGTCACATATATCACTTATAAACATCTCGTCCCCAACCTTGGCACAATATTGTCCTCTTTGACCATGGACCTCAAGATGTTAAAACACATTGTACCTTGTTAAGTAGGCTTGAGGTTATCAACTAGCCTAACGACCTCCCACTGGGTGATATGGGGCTAAAGTTTATACACCCTTATCAATCTCTCAAACGCTACTTGTCGTATTCTTGGTGGAGACACCTTATCGATCTCCTAGGAGGGTTTGGTACACTTTTAGTATTCTTTGGGGTCACATCAAAGGGGTAGCGGAGTTGGTAATAAACTATCACTTTAGGAAGCATGTGGTTTTGAGCTCGACTCCTCTTATCTCCTCAGGGTCACTCACACATGGGTGTTTAATTGTAATACCCTACTTCTTAAACCTGGTCTGATTACACGGTTGACCCGATTGACCCAGTTTAACCATGCATGACTCGAACCGGAGAGAGTTAAAACGGGTTTCTTATGGACTATGATGGCAAGGGTGACCTTAAACACCGGCTGACCCGACAAGTCCGAGCATGTGCCAGAAGAGACAGGGGTACCCAAGCCGTGTACATGCATCTATCATAAGGCCATGTACGGATAAAGCAGGTATGTAACCGTATTTTAAGGCGTATATGTATATTACATCTTAGGCCAAGAGTGAGATTCGTGCCGAGGGCCGAATTCTGTCAAAATCCCACTTGTTGGCCAAGTTTTGGCCCTCAGGTGGGCGGGCACAAGTGGGCGCATCCACCCACCTGAGTGAACCACCCATGTGAATACTTAGTTATTTAAGAAGTATATATAGCATTTATGTTTTTCTTTTTCTTTTCTCATTTATGACACTCGTACGTTGGTAAAGAGAGTAAAGAAGAGAGAGAAAAGAAGGGAAAGAAGAGGAGAAGAGAAGGAAGAGGAAGAAGAGATGGATTTTAGTGGCGCCAAGGCTTGATCTTCCCATTCCGACGCTGGAAGAGTGATCTCCAACACTAGATCTACATTTAGAGGTGAGCAAAGGCTGGGTTCCTTAAACTTTCACCATACCCAAGTAAAACCCTTGATTTGGGTAGGATTTCTTGAGGTCTTGTAAATCCCCCTTGAAATGATGAATCTAAGGTTTAATAAATGATTTATGTGTTGATTTTTGAAGAAGAGTTTCCATGGTTGCAAAAACATTGGTGATTGGAAGTGATTTTAGGGTTTTGAAGGTGTTCTTGAGCAAAGAAGGTAAGATGGCTTTCCATTCCTTAAATCTAACCTAGATCTAGGTTAGAACCATCTTATGAGACCTTGAATGTGTGAAGAATGGGTTTGGAAAAACCCCATTTGAGTCTCCAAAGGTTGGGGAAAGTTTGGGAAGAAACAACAGTTTCTCGCCAAGACCGGTGGGCCAAGACCGGTGGGCCATTTGGCCTGCCTGTGGGCACCTGCCTGAGAGGGCAGGGCCCTCGGGCCCAATCGGCGGGTCCAACCAGTGGGCCGATCGGCGGGCTACCCTGCCTGCCGGTCTTAGCAGGACCCTCAGGCCCAATCGACGGGTTAGACCAGTGGGTCGACCGGTGGGCTGACCTACCCATCGGTCCAGACCGGTGGGTTTGACTGGTGGGTCAGACAGATGGGCTGTCCAACCCACCCGAGAGGCTCCGAACGTGATTTTTACGTCCGATTGGACCTAAAACAGACGTGTGACCTTCTTTTAGGATTCTAAACATGATCTTGTCATTAGATCGTGTTAATCTTGATCCCAAAGTGGTGAAATACTAACCCCGCTCACTCGTGATAGGTTCACCAAATCCCACGCTTCTCGAATCGGATCTCACCCGTACCAAGCGTGAGTCCTTATACACTACAAGTAAGTGGGGAGAGGACGTTTGGCCTTGTTTCAAGGCATTGTTTGGCATTCATTTAATCGTATCTAGTCTAGCCATGTCATCATGAAAATGCTATGTAAATTAGTCATCCTCACATTGTTATGCATGGGTGTTGTGTTTATTTTCTAAATGCCAAGTGATGATATGCTTATGTGATGAATGTTGACATCATTGTGCATGATGCATTAATAGATTAGATGCCGTAGTCGGCTTGAAAACGAGTGCATTGGTGGCCTGTGGTATGGGACGCGGTGGTACTATGCAATTATACTAATGTCATATAGGAGCATGTGGTTTAGGATTATCATCTTCTCGTGCTACGACCCTTCCCAACAGGGGTTAAGGTGTTGGGTTACCATTTGGGGGAAAACAATGGTCGCGGTTATCGGGTCACTGTTACGGTTAGACATTACGCCTGGCTGGTCATTAGGACAGTCGGTAACCCCGGTGGTATATTCAAGAGGGCCAATCGTACTGCTTTTAAATTCCTGGAGTCAGCACCTTTAATTTCAGTCATTTACTTTATGTTGAGAGCCGGTGGTTGGCATGTTTTATTTTTTCGAGTACTCACGGTGGGCCTTCTCCGACAGCCCTATGGGCGTATCGCGGGATAGAGTTTACGGCTAGTACCCGGAGTATACGTGCACTGTGGTTGTAGTAGCACTAAACCAAAGACTTAGTAATGTTGCTTAGGTGGATGTGATTAAAAATGTATTGCATAGCATATAGTGCATATGGTTGTGAATTGTTGTGTGGACTGCTGTGTGGTCCATCTTTCCATTTACTGAGCTAGTGAGCTCATCCCACGTGTGCACATCTTTTAGATGATTTTGCAGGTCATCAACCAGATGAGCACGGGGCGGGTCCCACAGTTGAGTTCCCTGAAGAGGACTGGTGGGTCCCTGAGGAGTTAGAGCACAACACTGATTGCTCGTGCGAGAGTTGTGCTGCGGGACCGCAGTTCTGATACCGAGCTGAGCTCCACTTTTGATGCTGAGCTGAGCTCCACTTTTGATACTGAGCTGAGCTCTACCTTTTGATGCCGAGCTGGGCTCAACCTTTGATACCGAGCTGAGCTGTACACTCTAATTTTTGATGATTCCTTTTGTGTACTTGATATGTGAATCGTACTCTTATTGTGTAAATATCATGCCTTCGGACCCACATGTATTTAACTATTGTATCACAATTCGGGTATCAAGTATTATGGAAATATTCACAGGTAAACCAAGTCTTCCGCTGAACTAATGAGCTCTGTCTTAGTTGTGTGTATGCTGTGGTGGAATACTGTATCAGATGATCCTCGAAGGTTTGGGTTAACCTGTGTTAACCCGGTCACTGGCCCAGTTCTATGTGAACGGGGTGTGACAACGGTGGTATCAGAGCATGATGCTCTGCTCCACTCATAGCATACCGTTTAGAATCCAGTAGAATCTATAATAGGAAAATGGGATTGGGTTAATGTAAAAGCTTTAAAGAGTTAAAAGCCAAAGAAAGAAAGAAATAAAATGGTTGCATTAGATATTGCATTCATAGCATGCGTGAGAGGAAATAAAAGGTAAATTAATTGGTGTCATAACCCATCGAGTACAAGTTTGACGAAATTTCTGCAGCATAACGGCGCAAAATGAGATTTCCAAAAAAATTTTCACACAAACACCTGATAAACAACATACCCACATATATATATAGATATCAATGATCAAATTAACAAAAGACATCACAACTAAACTACACAAGTATTCAAGTATACAAATCCACCACAGACCACTGTCAAAATACATTATCCGACAAATAAGTCCAGTTACAGAGCAAGTACAAAGAATAAGAAAAGAAAGGAAAAATACAATAGGATAGACAACATGGAACAGGTGAGAAGCTGGTGTGGACGAACTAAGTCCTCACTGATCATCGTTGTTGTCGTCTATTATTACTACGTTCGTCGGAGGTCTAGAGTTGACGTTGAGGCGATGGTCGTAGTAGTCA
The DNA here is from genome assembly GCF_013358625.1 of Macadamia integrifolia. Taxonomy (NCBI): domain Eukaryota; kingdom Viridiplantae; phylum Streptophyta; class Magnoliopsida; order Proteales; family Proteaceae; genus Macadamia; species Macadamia integrifolia. Next base: position 26,645,739 of record NC_056568.1, read on the forward strand.
AACCTCGAGTTCACCAGCCGTACCTCCCTCCGAAGTCGGCCAAAATCTGCTGAAATGGCATTGACCATGGTATCCAAGTCCTGGCCCAATCTAAGGAAGGAATCCTCCAAGGTAGCCTACCTCTCCAGGATGCATTCCTCCCTGGAAGCACTCTCATCCAGCCTTCTTAGCAGCTGATCTTGGCCATCCTTCAAAGCCCTCATAGTGGACATCATGCCCTCAAAATCATATGCACCACTCTCAGGTGGTGGGGCTCTATGCTGTGGGCCTGCAGCTCTGGTGAAGCCAGGATCAGTACCTCTCGACCCTTGAGGCACCTCCTCAGGGATGTCCTCATCCACCAAATCATCCTCTTCATCCTGAGGAACATAGTCCTCATCCTCCTCGCCAGACTCCTCCTCCATGGGAACATCCTCCATAAAGGCAGCCCTCCTATCCCTACCTCTCTGAGCTCCTACTCTCTGAGGTATCCATAAGGGTGTGGAGACCCATCCTCAAGAGGTTTCCCCTGTTGAACTTGTCCGCAGGAGTCTTCCCCTCCTCACCACTCAGGTCCACTCCGAAGAACTCAAAGATCCTAGTGAGGATCCTGCCATATGGGAATCCTCCATCCTCGGGGTGAGAAGTGTGGTGCTCCATGGTCTTGAGGATGACGTAGGGTAAGCACAAGTGCTCGTCACCTCCCTCTAAAGCCTTATAGATGCAGAAGGCTAAAAAGGCTGCCATGAAGCCCACCTGGTTCCCGTGACCTCCTCTGGGGAGCAAGTTGAACTGGACCAATCGGGCAAATAAACGAACCTCTGGGAAAAATGATGTCTCGGACTCCGGACGTGCACTGCTGCCACAGATGGTCTCATAAATGTAGTCCGGTGTCTCCAAACTCATGAACGGGCCCAGGGCCTTACTCCTGGGAGGACTGTAGTAACGGTGCCCGACTGCAGAGATACCCAAAATGCTGGCCAGGGTGTCCACGGTCAGCTGGATGTCCACCCCCTTCACCATGCTGATTATAGCATACTCCCCGTACTGGTAGGAAACCTCCAGGTTGCAGTAGAATCTACAGACCAACTGCTCGTAGCACGGACGGTCTACATGGAGGATAGACTGCCAGCCCAGTGCTGTGAACCTCTCCTGAAGCTGAATCTTATGGAAGTCATCAACTACCATAGTCTTCTCCATCATTACTGACCTCTTCAGGAAGGCCGGCCAGTTGGTTGCTGCCTTTGAACAGCGGAAGAGCTCATCATCGTAGTCGGAAGGATCAAACCGGGCAGGTCTGGGTCTCCCTGTGCGGGGGGCTGGAGAACTGGTTCCCGCACTCTTTCGTTTAGAAGCGGTGGTCTTACGCCAGGTGCCAGAGGATGCGGGCTCCTTGCCTTTGCGGGATGGCATCCTGGCAAGAAAAAGAGGAAAGAAGGGTAAGTGACAAAATAGAAAGCATGGGAAGAAATAGAAGGTGACAAAATGTGACAGGTGAGAAACGATAAAAAGTCTATAAATGAAATGCCTGGATAGTGACAAGATAGAGATTATGGCAAAATAGCGATGCGGCAAGAGGCATATAAAGCATGACAATTAAGGAAGGAGAAAACCCCGATTCTCAAGGTGCAAGTTCAATCTAAGGAAGAAAAAAAAAATGGAAAGACTCACAATAGAGTGAAGCATGAAGCTTACATGCTCATGGATGAAATGCCATCATTCTACAATCAAGAACATGCAAAAACATATGCTAATGTGCTATTGAGGTCCACAAATGCCAAAGGATGTAAAGAAAAATCAAAGAAAACCTAACACAAAAGATGGATTTCATGGGAAGATATGGGGATTTCAAGCATAAGGGACTTTCTATGATTTCTACAGCATGTTAAGTACAAATCAAGCATAATGCATTGCATTTGAGTCATTAATTGGGGAAAAAGAGCAGGAATTGAAAAAAATCCCCAAATTTGAGAAAACTAGGGCACGGTTGGGGTTTTTTCTCAAAAATGGAGAAGTAAATCCTAGAACTAGAAATAAACCACAAGAGGAGCATCACATTCATATGAAATCACTATTCTATAGAAAGAAACATGGAAATGAAGTGAGATTTAAGACAACTCATGAGTTCTACCCCAAATATCAAGTTCTGAGAAGAAATGAGGAAGAAAACTTACTTGTAAGTGGAGGGTTGAATCTTCTCAAAAGTGCCAGGTCGTTGAGTGGGATCGCGAGTGGAAGCATGAAGATGCTCTCCAAAATCGCCTGAGAGAGAGAGAGAGGAAATGAAGGAAATAAGGATGAACAGGGCTTAAAAGGCCCTGTTAGAAAATCCCGCTCGGGTAGGACCAGCGGGCCAGACCGATAGGCCATCCTGCCCATCGGTTCAGCCTATCGGTTGAAGTTTTGGACCGACGGGCCAACCTGCCCGTCGGTGTCACCCGCCGGTTGAGAGAAAACTTGAAAAATAAGAAATTTTATAATTGTTATTATTATTATTATTAATATAATTATTACAATTATCATTATTATTCTTATAATAATATGTTATGGTCAAGTGGGACCATTGACATACTTGTTGAAGCACTAACCCTGTATTTTTGGAATCAAGTTGCTGTTAGTTGCAAACTATCCTACACTATAATACCCTATGCGTTGGCATATAATTGTGTGTCGATATCAATTCTATGGTGTTTAACCAATGTGATGTATGATATGTTCTAGGTACAGGGATACAATGGTACGTACTAGATCCGGTAGCAATGCACAAGGTACCCCGCATGGTCCTTGTCCGGTCGGTCGACCATCGAATCCCAGGAGGTCCCGCTCTGTGGGGCAAACCTCACTTCCACCACCTCCAGAGACCTTTGGTCAGGGTGGGGCACATGGGGACCCACCTATGACTACACTTCCGGACCCTCCACCAGTTATTACTCCGGGGGATGTTGCTACCATAATTCAGCAGTCACAACAGGCTTTCCAGCAACAAATGCTTCAGCAACAGTAAGCATTTATGACTGCTATTCAGCAACAATTGGACCTTTCTCAATCAGGTCAACCTTCCCGGATACTTACTCCACAAGACCCGCCTGTAGGGTCTGGAACAGGGCCACAAGTGGGAGGTACACCTCTAATTCCACCATTTAGTATTCCTCCATATGGGGTGCCCCCTCCATACTCTTACTATCCGGCTTATGATCCTAATTACCCGCCGACGAATAATACGTCAAAGGTAGTGGAGTCATTTAAGAGGAACTTGCCCCCTGTATTCTCTAAGGTGGGGAGTGATCCTCTGGAGCCGGACCAGTGGATCCAGGAGCTAGAGAAAATATTTGAGGTGATTGAGTGCACAGATGCACAGAAACTCATTTGTGCGGGGTTGCAACTCAAGAAGGAGGCCAACTCTTGGTGGCAAGCCTCTAAGCCCATATTGTTGGCTGTCCATCCAAAACCCACCTGGGAACAGTTCAAGGAGTTGTTCTTGAACAATCATTACCCACACAGCTTCAGAGACCGCAAGGAGACTGAGTTTATGGCCTTAACTCAAGGAGGTAAGACTATCCTTGAGTACCAACAACAGTTTGAGAGCTTGTTCCATTTTGCCCCTAGGCATATGAGGACAGCTGAAGAGAAGGCTGCGAGATTTCTAAAGGGCCTAAAGGCATCCATTGGGTCTGTACTTGAGGTCTTGGATTTGATCGACTATGGCCAGATTGTGCAGAAGGCCAAGACCATGGAGGATAAACAGAAGGGAGAACAGTCCCTCACCCCTGGACTGTGGAAGAGAACAAATCCATTTCTGGATATGGGTAACTCCTCTAAGGCATACCGTGGGTCGTACAGTTCTGGGCCTATGTATAGGCAGCCCTATAGGCCATCTGGCTACCCTCTTAGACCAGCTGGTGGTTTGGGCTCTACATCCTTTCGCTCAAACACTAATGCGGTACCTACAGCTCCATGGCCGCCCGACCTCCATCTTCAACGGGTCAAGTGCAGAGGGCTCCCGCCCCAGTTCCGACATCTCAGATCCGTTGCTTTAACTGCCATTCCTATGGGCACTATACAAAAGACTGTCGGGTCAGACCAGCCTTGCCCTCCAGTCAGCCCTCTACGTACCGACCTCCCTTAACTCGGGGAAGTCAACCGTAGGGAAGGATGTATGCCCTATCAGCTGAAGAAGCTGAGGCCAGCACAGAAGTGGTAGCAGGTACATTTTAAATTTAAGAATTTTCTTATGTTAAATATTGATGACCTGCAGAAATTATATGCATTGTTACCCTAGGTGTCCTATCCATATCGGGCATACCAACCTATGTTTTATTCAATTCAGGAGCTACACATTCATTCGTATCTAAGAGATTCACTGAGAAACTTGGTATGTCACCCAAGACCCTAGAGCATGGGATGATTGTTAGTATGCCTACTGGTAAAGTTACACAGTTGAAGGAGGCGTATGGGCCGTGCCCAGTGGAAATTAGTGGGAAGAACTTTGATGCACAACTCATTAAGTTCAATATGCAGAATTTTGATGTTATACTGGGCATGGATTGGTTGTCGGCTCATCGAGCTAATGTGATGTGTGCTGAAAAGCTGATTAGGGTGACAGATGACGAAGGAAGAGAATTGGTATACCGAGCAGATAAAATGAAACGGGTGAGAAAGGTCATTGTCTCTGCCCTTCAAGCGGTAAAATTGTTGGAGAGTGGATGTCAGGGCTACTTAGCATCGGTACTTGATGTTGATGCAAGGATTTCACCTCTAGAAGAGATAAAGGTGGTTAAAGAGTTTTCCGACGTCTTTCCAGATGATCTGATGCACTTACCACCAGATAGAGAGTTGGAGTTTGCCATAGATTTGACTCCTAGAGCAGCTCCAGTATCTAAGACTCCGTACAGGATGGCACCAGCTGAATTGAAGGAGTTGCGGATGCAGTTGCAGGAATTATTGGAAAAGGGGTTTATTCGCCCAAGTGTTTCACCTTGGGGTGCCCCAGTATTGTTTGTCAAGAAGAAAGATGGCAGCTTGCGTATGTGCATTGATTACCGGAAGTTGAATAAGCTAACCATTAAGAACCGGTATCCATTGCCACGCATTGATGATTTATTTGACCAACTGCAGGGTGCAAGGGTATTTTCAAAGATAGACCTTAGATCAGGCTATTATCAACTCAAGCTAAAGAGCAGCGACATACCCAAGACAACATTTAGGACTCGGTATGGTCACTATGAGTTCCTAGTGTTATCTTTTGGGTTAACCAATGCACCGGCAGCCTTCATGGATTTAATGAATCGAGTATTTCACGATGTCCTCGATAAATGGGTAATTATTTTTATTGATGACATCTTGATCTACTCCAAGACAGAAGAGGAGCACACTCAACACTTGAGAATGGTGTTACAGAGGTTGAGAGAACAACGATTGTTTGCCAAATACAGCAAGTGTGAATTTTCGCTTGAGCAAGTTGGATTCCTGGGGTACGTAGTGTCTAAGGCCGAAATCGAGGTAGATCCTGATAAGGTGAAAGCAGTAGTAGAATGGGAAAGCCCTAAGAATGTCACTGAAATTAGAAGCTTCTTGGGTTTGGTTGGATACTACCGGCGCTTCATTGAGAACTTTGCCTGAATCTCAACGCCAATGACTAAATTAACCAAAAAGGGTGTGAAATTCGACTGGGTAGAGGAATGTGAGAAGAGTTTCTAGGAATTGAAGAAGAGGTTGGTGTCGACCCCTGTGTTGACCATCCTTGAAGGCACAGGTGGAATGACAATCTACACTGATGCTTCCAAAGTTGGTTTGGGTTGTGTTCTCATGTAACGCGGTAAGGTAATAGCGTATGCATCCCGACAACTAAAGGAGTATGAGAAGAACTACCCCACTCATGACTTGGAACTAGCCACAGTCATTTTTGCCCTTAAGATTTGACGACATTATTTGTATGGGGAGAAGTGTGAGATATACAGTGATCATAAGAGCCTTAAGTACTTTTTCACTCAGAAGGATTTGAACATGAGGCAGAGGAGATGGCTTGAGCTCATGAAGGATTATGACTGTGACATTCAATATCATCCCAACAAGGCTAATGTAGTGGCAGATGCGTTAAGTCGGAAGGCACAGACTGTGTCACTCTCATGCTTAGCAGTCAGCCCACCACTTGTGCAGGAGGCGACACTAATGGATGAAGCTCTCTTATATGAAGGAGCAACCTTAGAATTGGAACGTCAACCAGAAAACCTTAAATGGTTGACTGTATCCTTGACGGCTCTTCAGGTGCATCCGACTATTAGGCAAGAGGTAATAATGAAACAACCTTTGGATCCTGAATTGCAATAGATCAGAGTTAAGGTTCAAGATCAAACAATGAACGACCTAGATTTTGTTTTAGCCAGTGATGGGGCATTGATGTTTCGAGACAGATTGTGTGTACCCGATGATTTGGATATACAAGACAAGATAGTGCGAGAAGCACATGGCTCCAAGTACTCACTCCACCCAGGAAGTACAAAAATGTACAAAGACCTCAAACAAAATTACTGGTGGCCAGGCATGAAAGTCACAATAGCTCTGTATGTGGCAACTTGTCTTACATGTCAAAAAGTAAAAGCTGCGAGGCATCTACCTTATGGTATTCTTCAGCCACTCCCAGTACCAGAATAGAAGTGGGATAGGATTACAATGGACTTCGTCACCGGACTACCATGTACACCTAAGGGGATGGATGTGATATGGGTGATCGTTGATTGGCTTACTAAGACTGCTCATTTTATTCCCATCAAGACCAAGTTCTCTATGGCCAAATTAGCACAACTTTACATGGATAACATAGTGCGCTTGCATGGAGTGCCAGTGAGCATTGTATCAGATAGGGACCCAAGGTTCACTTCCAGATTTTGGAAAAGCTTCCAGCATGCCTTAGGATCACAGTTGAATTTGAGTACTGCTTTCCACCCACAGACCGATGGTCAGTCGGAGCGAACCATACAGATATTAGAAGATATGCTCAGGGCATGTACAATGAAAATGTGTGGTAGTTGGGAAGAATATATACCCCTTATGGAGTTTTCCTATAACAACAGTTACCAAGCTACAATTGGGATGGCTCCGTATGAGGCGTTATATGGTAGGAAGTGCAGAACCCCCTTGTATTGGGATGAGGTAGGTGAACGTCGAATGTTAGGACCTGAAATGATACAGATGACTTGTGACAAGGTCGATGTTATTCGAGAACGGATTAAAGCAGCTCAGTCTCGTCAAAAGAGCTATGCGGACACCTGCAGAAAAGACATTGAATTTCAGCCAGGAGAAAAGGTATTTCTCAAGATCTCTCCTACTAAAGGGTTGCAAAGGTTTCACAGAAAGGGGAAGTTGAGCCCAAGATACATTGGACCATTTGAGATCCTAGCCCGGGTTGGCTCAGTAGCCTACATGCTTGCTCTGCCACCTTCACTCGGGGATGTTCATAATGTATTCCATGTATCCATGCTAAAGCGATACGTTCATGATCCCTCTTATGTATTACCCGTGGAACCAGAATACCTAGAAGCTGACATGACCTATATAGAGCAGCCGGCTGAAATTTTGGACCGAAAGGTGAAGACCCTTCGCAACCGCTCCATTTCCTATGTAAAGGTGCGATGGGCTAATCATTCACTTGAAGAAGCATCTTGGGAGAAAGAGGATGAAATCCAAGCCAAGTACCCTCATCTCTTTGAACAACCAGGTACGCCAATTTCGAGGATGAAATTTTCAGAAGGGGGGGTAAATGTAATACCCTACTTCTTAAACTCGGTCTGATTTTACGGTTAACCCGGTTTAACCATGCAGGACTCGAACCGGAGAGAATTAGAGCGAGTTCCTTATGGACTATGATGGCAAGGGTGACCTTAAACACCGGCTGGCCCGACAAGTCCGAGCCAGTGCCAGAAGAGACGGGGGTACCCAAGCCATGTACATGCACCTATCATAAGGCCATGTACGAATAAAGCAGGTATGTAGTTGTATTTTAAGGCACATACGTATATTACATCTTAGGCCAAGAGTGAGATTCATGTCGAGTGTCGAATTCTGTCAAAATCCCACTTGTTGGCCAAGTTTTGGCCCTCAGGTGGGCGGACACAGGTGGGCGCATCCACCCACCTGAGTGACCCACCCATGTGAATACTTAGTTATTTAAGAAGTATATATAGCATTTATGTTTTTCTTTTTCTTTTCTCATTTATGACACTCGTACGTTGGTGATGAGAGTAAATAAGAGAGAGAAAAGAAGGGAAAGAAGAGGAAAAGAGAAGGAAGAGGAAGAAGAGATGGATTTCAGCGGCGCCGAGGCTTGATCTTCCCATTCCGACGCTGGAAGAGTGATCTCCAACACTAGATCTACGTTTAGAGGTGAGCAAAGGCTGGGTTCCTTAAACTTTCATCATACCCAAGTAAAATCTTGATTTGGGTAGGATTTCTTGAGGTCTTGTAAATCCCCCTTGAAATGATGAATCTGAGGTTTAATAGATGATTTATGTGTTGATTTTGAAGGATTTCCACGGTTGCAAGAACATTGGTGATTGGAAGTGATTTTGGGGTTTTGAAGGTATTCTTGAGCAAAGAAGGTAATATGGCTTTCCATTCCTTAAATCTAACATAGATCTAGGTTAGAACCATCTTATGAGACCTTGAATGTATGAAGAATGGATTTGAAAAAGCCCCATTTGAGTCCCCAAAGGTTGAAAAAAGTTTGGGAAGAAACAGCAGTTTCCCGCCAAGACCGGTGGGCCATTTGGCTCGCCTGTGGGCACCCGCCTCAGAGGGCAGGGCCCTCGGGCCCAACCGGTGGGCCGATCGGCAGGCCACCCTGCCCGTCGGTCTTAACAGGACCCTCGAGCCCAACCGGTGGGTCAGACCGATGGGCCGACCTACCCGTCGGTCCAGACCGGTGGGTCTGACTGGTGGGTCAGACATGTGGGCTGTCCGACCCACCCGAGAGGCTTCGAACGTGATTTTTACATCCGATTGGACCCAAAACGGACGTGTGACCTTCTTTTAGGATTCTAAACATGATCTTGTCATTGGATTGTGTTAATATTGATCCCAAAGTGGTGAAATACTAACCCCGCTCACTCATGATAGGTTCACCAAATCCCATGCTTCTCGCACCGGATCTCACCCGTACCGAGTGTGAGTCCTTGTACACTACAAGTAAGTGGGGAGAGGACGTTTGGCCTTGTTTCAAGGCATTAATTGGTATTCATTTAATCGTATCTAGTCTAGCCATGTCATCATGAAAATGCTATGTAGATTAGTCATCCTCACATTGTTATGCATGGGTGTTGTGTTTATTTTCTAAATGCCAAGTGATGATATGCTTATGTGATGAATGTTGACATCATTGTGCATGATGCATTAATAGACTAGATGCCGTAGTCAGCTTGAAAACGAGTGCATTGGTGGCCCGTGGTATGGGACGCGGTGGCACTATACAATCGTACTAATGTCATATAGGAGCATGCGGTTTAGGATTATCATCTTCCCGTGCTACGACCCTTCCCAACAGGGGTTAAGGTGTTGGGTTACCATTTGGGGAGAAGCAGTGGTCGCGATTGTCGAGTCACTGTGGCGGTTAGACATTACGCCCGGCTGGTCATTAGGACAGTCGGTAACCCCGGTGGTATATTCAAGAGGGCCAATCGTACTGCTTTTAAATTGCTAGAGTCAGCACCTTTAATTTCAGTCATTTACTTTATGTTGAGAGTCGGTGGTCGGCATGTTTTATTTTTTCGAGTACTCACGGTGGGCCTTCTCCGACAGCCCTATGGGCGTATCGTGGGATGGAGTTCGTGGCTTATACCCAGAGTATACGCGCATTGTGGTTGTAGTAGCACTAAACCAAAGACTTAGTAATGTTGCTTAGGTGGATGTGATTAAAAATGTATTGCATAGCATATAGTGCATATGGTTGTGAATTGTTATGTGGACTATTGTGTGGTCCATCTTTCCACTTACTGAGCTAGTGAGCTCATTCCACGTGTACACCTCTTTTAGATGATTTTGCAGGTCATCAACCAGATGAGCACGAGGCGGCTCCCACAGTTGAGTTCTCTGAAGAGGACTGGTGGGTCCCTGAGGAGTTAAAGCACGACACTGATTGCTCGTGCTAGAGTTGTGCTGTGGGACCACAGTTTTGATACCGAGTTGAGCTCCACTTTTGATGCCGAGCTGAGCTCTACCTTTTGATGCCGAGCTGGGCTCAACCTTTGATACCGAGCTGAGCTCTAAGCTTTGATACTGAGCTGAGTTGTACACTCTGATTTTTGATGATTCCTTTTGTGTACTTGATATGTGAATTGTACTCTTATTGTGTAAATATCATGCCTTCGGGCCCACATGTATTTAACTATTGTATCACAATTCGGGTATAAAGTATTATGGGAATATTCACAGGTAAACCAAGTCTTCCGCTGAACTGATGAGCTCTGTCTTAGTTGTGTGTACGCTGTGGTGGAATACTGTATTAGATGATCCTGACAGGTTTGGGTTAACCAGTGTTAACCCGGTCACTGGCCCGGTTCTGTGTGAACGGGGTGTGACATTAATGCTCTTCACTGCTTTCAGTGAAAGTTGAATGGTTCTCATTCAACCCAAGTATGACCCGATTTATGCGATTGTGTGACCAGTATGGGCTTGTGGGGCTACTCAAGCCGAATGCCTAGATACCAGTTGCTAGGAAGAAAAAAAAAAGATGATGTGGAAAAGCTTTCAAGTAGTGGGATGTTACTCAATTTGCATATACACATCTGCATTTTTCACTCTTTGCCCTCACTTCTCGTTGTTTATTATTTTTATTCTTACACTCAAGTCATAGATATAGCCAAACAAGATGGCCACTACAAAAAAATGGGGGTTACCATCTCACCCCTTGGTGGATGCTTGGGCATAGGCTCCCATTGCGCCCCCCCCCCCAAATCGGCGTAAGGGACATGCAACCAAGTGTGACATTCTTTGTCCCTAGATATATTTATGATTATAAATAGGCAAAGGAATTATGTCCGCTTACATAGCCCTTGTGCCAGTGTATAGGCCAATGGGAGGCTGTGTAAAGGCATCGATGCAAGAGGGCTACATTGTCTTTTCACACCCGCCATCTCTTGGCTTAGAGCCACACAAGCGGATAAGGTTCTTTTCCCCTTATAATAATAGAGAAAAGAAGCCTAAAAGGTAGCCTGGTCCCTGAGCGCAAACACATGGGAGGAAAATGACCCGCCCCCACCACTCATGAAAGATAGAAATCTCGTAATTTGTCTGCCATAAGGGAGAGGATTTTCTATGCAAGAGGCATAGAGTAGTGCATCAGTGAGGTGCAACTGGTTTCATAAATAGGAGAGCAACAAAGCCATTTCAGGTGAGAGGAGAGAGATTGAGAGAGCTTAGCACACCATCCGCTTGTGATATCTTCATCAGAATCCAGATTAGGTTCACGTACGAGATTGTTCTCGTACGCTCCTAGTATGGACATTTAGAATCCATTGTCTCTCTCTGTATTTAATAGAATCTAAATGTTCAGACAAGGGGCATACGAGAACATTATCATGTCTGATCCGGCCTCTCTTCATCACCATCATCAATAATCAATGATGGACCAGATATCAGACCGATCTGAACTCTCAAGTGGGCAGAATACTGATTAGACCGGTTTAAATTCTGGTCCAAGGATGGCTCCACTCTAATGGTTTGTACTAGTAATTTTCTTAATGCAGGAGGACAGTTTAGTAACTTCGTAAGTTAGGGTTCTAGGGTTTCTTCGGGTATCGGCTACGGTATAAGGACACATCTTCGTTTTGCGCTTCTCTCCGCCACGAACTCAAAGAACAGAAAGAGCTTCTTCATCACAGGAGGTGAGGTCTGATCGCCCTTTGCTTTGCTTCTCTCGCAGTTTCTGTTCTTCAATAGTTAGTTTCCATTACTTTCTATACTAAGATTTGCCTCTTCACAAACTTGTAAGTGTGTGATTATACCCTTCAACCGCTTTGAGACTTTGGATTACGATCGAACTTATCTTCTACTTTTGGTTAATTTTTCTTTTTTCCATTGATGTTCGAGTGGAAATTCAGTTGCTTCAGTTAGATAAAAGATATGTGTAGTTTCTTCTTAGATTTTGAAAGAAAACGATTGTGATTTGTGGATGTGATTTCTATATCAAATTGAAGGAACTGTGGTAGCTCAAAAGATTTTGGATTTAAGAGGACTATGCATGAAGAAATCTGTTTTGAGCTTAATCTTTGTTTGTTGTAACGTTATATGATTGTGCTGTTAAGAACGCTGTGGTAATTTCTACCAAAAAAGAAGTCTCTGGTAATATCTGGTAATGAAGGTCGACTAGTTTTTCCAAAAGAAATTTTTTTTTGCTGTTGTTTAAGGCGACCATTGATGGATTTTTCCATACATGGACAACATATGAATTAGTATTTTATTTTTTTATTTTGGGTTTGAATTTGGCGTCTTCACTTGGTTTCATATCTTTAATCTGACTTGTTTCCTTTTTTTTCTTTAGGTGCAGGAAGGAGATTTTAGATCCAAATTTCTACAGCAAAAATGTCGGGGTATGTGATTTCTTCATGTTGGTTGTTTGAATATGATGTTGGTTTTGATAATATAATATTTTTTCATTTATTTTCTGTTGTTGGACACACAAATGCAGCTATGTTCCTGTAGTGTCTTCTGAATCTCCCTTCTGTTGGGTCTTTGGTATCATGGATTTGACTTAGTTTCTGAACATTAGTTGTTGCACTCTCATTTATGCTGTTTTCCAATTGAGTTTTTTCTTATAAAATTTTGTTGTTGGAAATCAAACACTTTGTAATGCATATTGCTATCTGAAAGTTCTTAAAGAACTAACAATACATTGTCCCCTTAACCTTCCTAGAGGGATGGTGAAATATCTGTTTTTAGATAAGTTTTCACATACTTGGAAGTTTACTGTTAACAAGTGTTGTAGGAAATAAGACTCGAGTTCTGGGATGAATCCATTAATAGATGTGATGCAAAAGACAGTAGGACCATTTGAATTCTATTGTAGCTTCATAGGTTGGCTACCTTCTGACATGGAAGATGATGGGTATGTATTTATTGATGGGAACTGAAAAAGGACTTAGTGTTATTGTTATTTATTTGGGAATGGTTTGTTTGGTCTGTGCAGTCTAGAGGGTATCTCTGGAGTGTGCAAAAGCACTGCCACATGGCAGGTCAAATGGGGCTGAAATTTTGTGTGCAAGTAACTGCAAGCTCCCCTTGGCACATGCCAACTGTCAGGCGAAATGGGGTTGGCTAAGTGACAAAACAACACATTGAAATATCTGGAGCTGTGGAGAAGGTGTGCAAACTACTGTGAGCATGTGCATATATGATTGTATTTGAGTCTGAAATTTGATTAGTGGGCTGAAATGCCACATCGCCCTTCCACATGGCACTAGTAGCAACGTGGTCTAGAGATAGCCTCCTAGGATATGCAGACCAGAAAATTTAGCCTACTAGAATGTGCAGACCTGAAATTGTTTTCCTTATTTCATACATAGATATCCTATTTTCTTTTAGTGTTAATGCAGTTCAAGGTTCTAGAAAGAATCTGAAGCCAAAGCTAATAGTGCAGGGTAGTTGTAGAATCAATGAACTAATATAGGACCAGAATAGAAGAATGGTAGGAGAAATTATATCTTTCTCAAGAACTGAGAAGAAAATTAGAAGAAATTAGAGGAGATAGAAGAAAATATTAGAGGATAAGAACAGAGAAGAGTGGAAATATCACACCTGATCTCAACAGAAAAAATCTAACAACTCAACCACTTACAATAGTCTTGTGTATTAACTTCACCCCCACTTTAAGGGCCAATGCGACAAATAAGCTAATATCAAGCATAGCCCAAGGCCCATTGAACATATACATGACAAAAATATGGACTTTCTAAGCCCAATCAGACAGTCGACTGCAACAAGTGTTTTGTTTAGGTAGGTCATTAGAAAATTGTTAAAAAAATTTATTAAGCATGGGAATTGAATTCATAAAATTTCCTTGACCACCATCTATGAGTTACTCGTTTGTGAATTGCAAATAAATTAGTTTTCTCATATCTAAAAATGAGCAATGTGTTTGAAGCATAACCCTAACTGATCATTTATATTTACCCCTTGCACTTCATTTATGTCCTCTGTATTTAAATAAGGTTAGTTAATGTTGTTGGTAAAAGCATGTTTTTTACTTTTATCCATTTACATTTTCAGTGAAGAGGTTGTGGCAGTTGAAAAGCCTGCACCAGCTATTGGGGAGCCCATGGATATAATGACGGCCTTGCAACTTGTGTTGAAGAAATCACTGGCTCATGGGGGACTTGCTCGAGGGCTCCATGAAGGTGCTAAGGTTATTGAGAAGCATGCTGCACAGCTCTGTGTAGTGGCAGAAGACTGCAACCAGCCTGATTATGTCAAACTGGTCAGAGCACTTTGTGCAGACCACAATGTGAGCTTGATATCGGTTCCAAGTGCTAAGACTCTTGGTGAATGGGCTGGGGTAAGTACAATCCAGTTTCAATCCATCTAAATCAATCTGCTCTTCTAGTTAGAGTGGAGTTTTTCCACGAAGTCACTAGTGAAAAAACATGGGGCATGGAGTTAAGTGTCACATTGGAGAAGGCAAAACACTTGGCTTGCCTAGCATCATTTTCTGTAGGACATTGATGAGGTCAGTTGAGTTCTGTTATGCTGGGTAGCAGTTTACCCCTAATGATTCGGTTGCCCTGTCAATTTGATAGCGTGGGCAGATTTCTTATGTGGATTTTTGGGACCCATTGGAGAGGTGTTTGAACATGCTTGTGGAATGCATGTGCTGTTAACTTTTCTTTTGTTCGTTCATGCCATCATGCATACCCATAATAATTTGTTACTCTTAAAATTTACAATGGCATTTCACTAAGAGATTGTTTCTCTGGCCTTCCTCTTTTTCTTTTGTAGTTGTGTAAGATTGACTCAGAGGGCAAGGCAAGGAAGGTGGTTGGTTGCTCCTGTGTTGTGGTGAAGGTGAGTAGTACAAGGAAGTTAATGTTCACCCATTTCTGGTTTAGGATTCATCTGATATCTTTTCCACCTATGGTTTTGTGGCTTCCTACCGATTTGCAGGACTATGGGGAAGAATCTGAGGGTCTTAACATCGTCCAGGAGTATGTGAAGTCTCATTAAGTTAAAGGTAGTAAGAAGCTACAATATTTGAGGTTTTCAACCTGGAGTCAATCAGTAGGAACCTTTCCTTTTATTTTTTCCCCTTCTGTTGTTTGAGAGAGCGGTCTGATCAGAAAGTTTTGAAATTTATTTTTGGCTGTACTTGATAGTTAGATGGAGGAAATTCAGTTATTGTCATTGTAGTGCAAATATTTTGCGTGTGGAATCAATTTGTGCCAATTATATATTTTTGTAGGGGAACTATTATCGTCACAAAGCTTTTCTTATTTTTCCAAAAGTCACATGTCATCTGTTCTGCCACGTGGACAATTGATACGATGATATCTATTCTGACTGTGGGATAGAGAGGGCATGGTCTAGATTAGCCATGTGGCATATTTCAGAGTTTAACCCAGTCAAATACACAGTTTTATATCGACACATCCCAAATTTGTCTGCATATTTAGGAGTTTAACTCAAATCAGATATCCAGTTTTATATTGGCACACATCCCATATATGTTCATATATGTGCACTGGTACTTTTGGCATTACTATGCACTGTCCCAACTGAGGCAGAATAGATGGTTTAAATTATAAAAAAAAAAAAAAAAAATCCATATCAATGGATGGTAAATATTAATATATATTTGTTTAATTTAAGAAAAAGGATCAAGCTTAGTTTTATAATTGATTTTCGTTTTGTTTTTTTTTTTTTTTTTAATGAAAAAGTTGAGGTGTGAATTCTGTTATAAAATTCGAGGTGTACCTAATAATGATCTCATGTTACCCTGAATTTTTCACAAAATTCTATTTAACCTGTGATTTGTTAACAAGTATCAATATTGGTCTGTTGGATTGTTACCGTCTGCCAAAACATCACTATGTTATTCCAGCCCAGTATTTTCTACTCCTGTAGAACTCTGGCAAAGTATTTTCCAAAATCATCTTGGACTTAATTTTGTGCACGCTCTTCTGTAAATTGTGAAGAATGCTGTACTTTTAGGTGCGTTATTGGCCATACTTCTAACGTGAAGCAGGATTGTAAAATTAGAGAATGCCATGCGTTCTGATTTTCAGCCCCTTGCTTAAAGCTCCGGTGACTCAGTTGCTGGGGCATCTAAATTTTTGTGTGATTCTCATATTTGTATACGTCTTTGATGCGTATGAAAACTAGCTTTAGACTAGTGGTGGCAGCTTTGAACCTTGTCGAGTGAGTGATGGGTGGGTGGGTGTGTGTGCAGAAGTAGGTGGTCATTGGCCAACGGCATGTATTCTGTTACACATTTGGTCGGCCAAGTTTAACCATGAGCTCTAACCAAAGGAAAGAGAAGAAATGTCTGAAAGCAAACTTGGTTTCTGTGTGAGTAAGAACTTGGAATTGGGTTGGGATCTGTTTCCACTGATTTTAATTCTGATCCAAATAATTCCAGAATTGGTGGGAACTAGTTGGTAATTTCGATCTGATTTCTTATGAATCCTTCATTCATTCATCGTGGGCTTATGATTTCTCTTCTTTCCTTTATAATTATTGATTGATACCATAAGAAACACTAAATTTGGTCAAGTGTGTGGTTTGCCTAATGTTCACCTCCTTTGGGAACCTCCTCAATTGTAGATGAATTAGAGGCAATTTCATGCATCATCTATTAGTCATATATTATTAATTTTAGAACAATGTGACATCTCCACCTGTAAATAAGAAACTTTGAAAAATCCATGGGGGAAAACCCCTATAAATGGTGGAATAGAAAGGTCTCCCACATGCGAGGTTCCAGGGGGTGGCGAGAACTACGCAGTCTTACCTCAAGAATGTTGTGAGGCTGTTTCGACTGTTTGACCACTAGGTTGCAACATCCGTGCCTTTACTGTTGTCACAAGATCATTTTGTCAAAACTGACTCTTGAGAACTATTCACCCTTGATTATCATTTTAACCAATGGTGTAGAGAGAATCTCTTAATCTACCATTTTTGGTGGTTGGATTGGAAACTTTCTCTTCACTAATAATCATACGACTTTAAGATGTTTATCTCAATATTGACCTGGAATGATTGTAGGAAATCAATCCCCACGATATTTCGAGGGTTCAACTCTCGTGAAACATGGGATAGTGATATTCTACATTTAGTAGCTTCCAACCATTGAATTAGATTATATGCTGGCTCAGCCAAGGAATGAAACAATCTAATTTGGGAGGGGGAGGGGGAGAGGGAGGGGAAATGGATACTTTGTAGCACTACATGTGTAGCGTAGATTCAAGGGCTGGAAGCATCTTGAACTGCACGTCTAGACCTTGGGTTACGAGTCTAAAGGCGCTCATTATTGGATCTGCTCTACATAGAGTATCATGCTAAGAGAACCCTGATCCAATTTTTGGGTCTGATCAAGCTAAATTTTAATTTGATTTAGAATAAAAAACAAAGCAAACAATAGACAAAAGAAAAGCTTCAAGGTAGGCTGGCTGATGGAGCAAAACCACCAACCAACCTCACATCACAGTAAGAAAGACAAAGCACAGACCCAGTTGAGCTATAGGCTCAAGACTTCTCTATTTTTATCAAATGCTAACCTTCAAGTCTTCTCCATCCATCTTGTAGTGCAGCAAGGGTTCCCTTTTAGGCATTTCTTTATTTCTTTATTATTATTATTATTTTTTTTTGAGTAGAAGTGGAGAAAAAATAATAGGGTAATTGACAATCAAGTCACAAATCAAATACTTTAAGTGCATATAGGCAATGAAGAGAAGGAATCTTCCATAATGTATAGCAAATAAGCTTCCTTTCTAAAAATAAACCACCACCCACTAACTATTGCTTGAAGGAGAATCCATATTGATTAGTCATTATAGTCCTTTAATCACTAAAAGCCAAAGTATATCAAAGGATTACAGAATGCTCACTACTACTTAATCCCATTCATGGAATTCATGCACATACAAGTATACTTTCCACCTCCTTGACAAAAATATGACTACATTTTAAGTGATCTAATGTATTAATTTGTGTTATGATTCTCCTTGTGCTTTCAGTATCTTCTAATCCATTACAAATCCATTGCAAAAGATAATTAACCACTTCCCGTATAAAATTTTGGATCTCGAATAATTAATTTGGCGGAAATAATCACACCGGGGTCGGCAAGGATCATGCCATCAAAAGTTCTGGAATTCCAATTCAAAGTTCAAAAAAAACCTGAGAATTTAAACTCAGCAGCTAAAGCTTATCCTTAATTTATTAGAAGTCTTGAAAGCATAGCCGCTTGGATTTAACTTAAAAGTGGCCAAAGGGTAGTATGAGAGCAAGAACCAGTGTGGGAGATGAGGCTGTTTCAGAGACCGCCTATTGAGTTAAGATTAATAAAAATAAAAACAAAAGGAAATACATTTAATGTTGAAAGAAATAAAATTGGAGAGTGTAGGATTCCTACTCTCAAATGGTCCTAGCACAAGTATTAGGTCACCATGGGCAGGATTTCTTCTATTTGTTAAAAATGGTTCTTTTGCATTGTTCCTTGTAAAAAGTCTATTAGGTTCAGTTGGATTTTGAGAATCAGAAGTGCTGGATGTAATGTTTCATCATGTATGGGTTAATATCCAATCATTATGTAGATTCGGATTAGTAGCTCGGTGGTTGGATGGGGCCCAATTGAGAGTCATCTCTGTAATAGGTTAATAGGTTTGAGTAAACTATCTTAAAATGTAAAATGTAGAGAGGATCTATTTGTAGTTAAGTTTTATTATTGAAAAGGCCCAATCACTCTGATTTTAGGGTTAGTTCCTGTGCACGATCTATATAAAGGTAATTATACCTATTAATAGCTATTATTACAAATTGTATAGAGAAGAGAGCAGACAAGACTGATCGTGAAACTTAACACAAGGGGGTAGCACAATTGGTGAACAACGCACTTGATACGAGCTGTAAATTCGGATGTCCTAAGTTTGACTCCCACTAGGTACACCTTGGGCCACTCACACGGAGGTGTTTAGTGCTCTTCATTATTTTCAATGAAAGTTAAATAGTTCTCATTCAACCCCAGTATAACCCGATCCATACGGTTGTGGGGTCAGTATGAGCCCACGGGATTAGTCAGGCCGATGCTTTGGATAACTATCGTTAGCAAAAAAAGAAAAAAGAGTGAAAATTTGATTTTTTTGGGGAAAGTTCCATTGCTTATTTATCTCATGGACTTCTCCTACCGAATGTAACATCTTTTTGGGAAATTTTAATTCTTGAGGATATAAAAAATTTATCTAATTATTCTTATAAATTAAATCGAATCAAATCATTTTCTATTAATAAAGTGCACAAAAATTCGGTAAAGCAACAAATCAAATAAAACCAAACAACAAATTAGGAAATTTTGGTTGGCAAAACTTTTTTTTTTTTTTTTTTTTTTTTTGTGTTGCTAATGCTATGAGCTTTCTTGGAACTAGTGGCTCAACCAACAGGAGGGCTGAGATGGGAAAGACATAGGGGGTGGAGAATAAGGACAGAGATAGACACAAATTTGAGTAATACCGGCGGCACACCCAACCTTTCCCATTTTTTGCTTTACTAATGAGGAACCTCTTCAACCTTCATAACCGCTTCTAATCCATGCAACAGATTAGTCATGGGAGGACTCGAGCTGGAGACGTCTGTTAACACAATTGCTTCATTTTACCACTATAGGTGTTACATAAAAGGGTGAGTGTTTTATGCTAATTTAACCATGTGCTTTAGGAGGAGAAATCACATATTAACTAGGTAGCCAAATGTATCCCATTACAACAAAGGTAGTAGAAATCAGAATTGAATTAATTGATGATCAAACTGATAGTTACTTTGGCTTATTCAATTGGAAATCCATGGAGGCCAAAAATCTCCGCATTTCCATCAATTTCACAGGAAAATCGAATTAGCTAAATTATGAATTAATTTTACCGTTATCTTCTTAATTTGACCTTTAGAACACAAATTTCAACAAAACTCTCTACGTTAAATTTACAATACTCTTAAGTTAGAAACAAAAAAAAAATAAAATCTAAGATATAATAAAGATCTATTACACCCATTTATATATTACACTATTATACTATTATATAAAAGTATGTACTCATGCTTCGTGACTGATCTTTTCCTGGATTATTTTACCCTTCTTGCCTATTTTAATTCCTTGTTTTCTTTATTATCTTTTTCGTCAAACATTATTATTCTCCCAATATTGTTGGTATCATTTTTCTCTCATATTTTTTTTTAATACTTAAAATATTATCTAAGAATTTAATTTTTTTCATTACTCATACGTCTCCTTGCTTATCTCTCTCTCTCTCTCTCTCTCTCTCTCTTTTCTAAAGTAACTCTTTCCCTCCTCTCTTTTTCTCAATCTATATCTTTCAAAATTCTCTTGCAAAAATTGCTTTCCTAATTTCGTTTAATTTCTTTACTTATTAAAATTCCTAAAATTTTCATTCAAACAAATTAGTTCCCTTACCAATAAAACTCCTAAAATTTTCAATTTTTGGTATCAATATGATATCTCCCCCCCCCTCTCTCTCTCTCTCTCTCTCTCTCTCTCTCAAAGAACATTCATGGTTGTAGCCATCTTCTAGGAAGCACTCTTACTCACAGACCTTGGAATTGCATTCATGGGACCTCAACAACCGCCTCTTTCCACAGAGGCCTACTTCATCAATGATCTCCTCGGCTCTAAGTCAAAGAGAAGGCGTCCGGTTACTGAAATAGTTATGAATATAGCAAGAAGTTTTTCAGGCTTAAGGTAATCACTAACCAATAACCATTGACCTGCTTACTATCCCATGCCACACTCAACTTTTCTAGAATAACAGTTGTTCTTAGCTTATCAAAGTAGGAACCTCAAATGAGTTGTGGCTAAAAGAATCACCATTAGTTCAGGAATGTCAATAATCCCATCTATCAAAACTTTGTTCCAGGGTTAATCCACCTCCTACAATATGCTAATAATATATCCTTATGGATAAAAATTTTGAAAGAATAGCCATTAAATACTCTAGAATAAATCATTTGTTTACCTGCTAGGGAGATTTCAGTTTTGAATTTTATTTATTTTTATAGACAATAAGTTGTATTATTACTCACCATTTTCATTGGATAATATATTGTCAGTATTAACTTCCTTCTTTGATAATCAAGGACATGCGATCAACACATTCCTAACTGAGAAAAAGGCATTCCCAATTATATGTGTAGGTGATCATGCTGCACATAACACTAGCAGTGAAGATACAAGGTAAAAACTATATCAGTGATTTTCATTATTTACTTTTTCTCTCTCTATATATTTTTAATGAATATGGTTCTAATAAAGTCTTGGGGCCTGCCCCGGGTCCTAGATAATATTCGGGTTAAAAAAAATGGTTTTCTTTCTTCATTCAGTGCGTTAATCCTGGGCCCAGGCTCCTTGGACAAAGATTTAGTGAAAGGCGTCTTTTCTGTTAAAAAGATCAAGAGATCGGGTTGAATCCACGTTGAATGACCTGGTCTTTTTCCATGTAAACACCTGTGGGCATGACAGAATAAACCGAGAAAAAAGATGCTCGAAACTATTCTATTGACCTTTTAGAGATAGTTCCCAACTCAAGTTGGACCCATGAGTTTGTTTTATGAGAAAAAAGCGGATGAAGCACGATCCCCGTGGCCTCCTCCATCCCCAGTAGGAAGGCATGTATGGACTTCAAGACTCCTTGATACAGATGAGACATTCCTCAATACAGGTACCACATTCATGGAGGACGACACATTAGGGGATTGGGGGATAAGAACGGAGGGATAACGAAATGTGAGTCTTTAAGTAGGAGATTCTAGTTCACAGCAAGATGTGGGCACTCCCGCTGGTCCCATAGCAAGAAGTGGTCAGGATGTAGAGACACAGAGTAAGGACCCCTATGCTGTACTTCGCTCCAGTGGGAGACCACCACCTGTACTATACCAAGGCATAGGGCCTTGCATTGTTCTGCGATGAGTTATCTGATGGTAGTGGGCCCTTGATATTGGGCATAATGATACAACATTTTCTTATCCTTTACCAGCAACAGTTATCAACATTGCTGATGGTGAACAATTAAATCTCTATTTGAATACTACCAGGTTAAATGAGAGACGAGCACTGTTAATTATATAGGTCAATGGCTGTTAGCACCATAGATTCACTTGTGAGTTTTTGCTAATGAGATCAATGTTTTTACCTTCGTGCAGAATCCCGTGGAAAAAATCTACAAAAATGTAGCAATTCATGATCCTAAAACTCCACATGTCATTTCATTCTCTTCTGGAGGACCCAACATTCTATCACCAGATACCCTCAAGGTACTTCCAACTTTACATAATAAAATGTGCTAACTGTGGGAGTCATCCATGTATATATGTAATTAAGGTCTTTTTAAGCATTACTATGTCTATTGAGTATAATGTTTCACTATTTTACACGTGACAAGACATGGATTAGTCCACATAATGGATGATCCACTTTACTTGAGCAACATTAAGGTCTTTTTTTTTTTGCAACCAGACTTAAGTGCCCCAGGGTACACATCTTAGTGGCATGGTCTCCAAAAGGCACAGTTTCATAATACCAAGGTGACAAGCGCTCTGTAATGTACAACGATATATCTGGAACATCCATGGCTTGCCCTCATGCAACTGGTGCTATTGCTTATGTCAAAACATGTTTATGGTGACCTTCTGGATTCCATTCTGCTAAAATAAAACAAACTTGATTGAATATGTTGAACAAATGGGAATTAGCTAAGTTTTTATTATAGTGGAGTATTTATGGATTGCTTGGTACAGTTTTAATGCAGACTGGTAAAATGTAGATTAGAAATGTTTTGTAGGATTGATGTTGAAATATGATTTCCACATCCTAATTAGTTAGAGCTCTTTAACCTCTATCATTGTTTGTAGTTTAAAGTATCTCCGATATCGATACCATACTCTTTGATACATATCTTAAATTTAGTCGACCAATACAACGATCGATACCGATATTTTTATATCTTAGCGTATCTTTGATATGCTACTATACCCTTCGATACGTATCTTAAATTTAGCTGATCAATATCACAATCTATACCGATACTTTAATCATTGGATCCACCTGTGTTGTTGTTGAGTTAGCATGTGATGAGCAATGATAGTTTTACTTTGTCAACTTGCTTAGTCGATCTCTTATGTAAGGTGAATGTGATAGCTGTTGTTGGTTATATTAATAAACACAATTAGTCTCATATATGTAGTTCAAAAATAATAATAATATTAATATTAATATTAATAAAGTCCTTTACATCATGAGTATATAATATAAGGCATTGGTTTGAGGAGAGAGGATATACTGAAGCATTAATATATCTTATGCTATAAATAATTTTCTTACAAAATTAAAATAAAGCATGTGATTCGGAACCCTTAAAACTTGTTAGTATTAACTTGTGACTATATTGTTAAGTGGTTACGCCAATTTTGGATCTATAGCAAGATGATCTTTTATTGCCAAATGTTTATATCTTCTTTAATGATATTTTATTGTCATATGTTGTATCTTCTTTAATGCTCTCTCTCTCTCTCAACATAAGACTACACGTGCATGTTTATTAGTATATATATATATACACACTAGTAAAAATTAGATGTGCAAATGCACGTGTGTTGTTGTACCCAGTTTTTTAAGCTTATCTGACAGAAATATATGGCAAGTAAGAAATGCATTAGTTTTATTGATCAATTGATGCATTCCAAATGTGTATAGTATACATCATATGAAAATTAATTGCTTAAAAAAAAAACTTTAGTGGAGAGAATGAATTCAAAATTGTAACTTGGTTGGACCCAAAAAGCAATAATCAACATTGTGTAAACTTTAAAGTCTATATGTTGGTTTTTGTTCTTTCTATTTCAAGAGTCCCATGGCAACAAGCGCCTTCTAATTCTTCTCCCCTTTTGTGTCATGCCTTGCACCAGTTGTTGTTACACATGTTAGACCTTAGTACACATGGCTTTACCTAATGACCTATGTTACAAAGGAACAGTGAGAAAATGCATATGGCACTAACATTTGCTACTAGGAATGGAGAACAAGGTTACAATCTCATGAACTGACATTTCCATTGTTATACCAAGGATACCAATTGATGATGGTTGATAGGTTGAAAGCATCAATTGAGTATCGAGTTGTAGTGATAGGCACCACATAATCAGTGTTTCTCTACTGCACGAAGAATTCTATCGTTGGGCATGATCAATTAAGGAAGCATAAATAATCCAACATGGATTGGCTGGTGGCCTGTCTTTATACATTACCAGCAATACAACACAATAAACACTATTTAAACAACCTTAAAGGAGTCAAAGAGGGGAGAGGAGGAATCAAATATATGGAGAAAATTCAATTATAGATATATGCTGAATAAATGTAGCAAATAGATGGCATTCAAATGCTAAGCAAATACCGGATTAATAGACCATTTAATTACACTGAATGCAGCCCACGAGAGCCGTTCGGTTTCTATCCTTTCATTTTTGGAATTTTTTTTTTCACATGCTGAATAAACCGAACGGCTCTCGTGGTTTACACATGGCAATCAAATTCTAATCAAATACTGAATCAGTAGACCATTTAATTACACTAAATGCAGCCTAAGAGAGCCGTTCAGCTTCTTTCCCTTTGTTTTTGCAACTTTTTGTTTTTGATTTTTTTTTTTCTGATGTCAAAGTTTTTTTTTTGTCATTTTGAATTTTTTTGTAGATGCCAATGGTTTTATTCCCTTCTTAAAAAGTATACCAAATAAGTGAAATACATAGTTTTAATAGTGGTATGATATGATAGATATTAAAAAAGAATCTAAGACTCATGATTTTGATTTGTTATGGTAAGAGTGTACCTCACCAATATCAATACAACACATGGAACTAGGGCTGGACGAGGCAGGCCAGGACTAAACCAATCCTAGGAACTAGACAGATGAACTTGGCCAGCCCAAGGATTGGGTAGCATCAGACATACATTTGTAGCTTGAGTACCGAGCTATCATCGCTCGGAGAATCCTTCATAAAGGTGACAACTCATTCTCAGTAACGAGATTCACATTCAATATGTAACCTTTAAGCAATGAGCATATTTTCCAAAACAGGAAATATCACTAAGAAGGACTCCAAATCGTCCCTAAAAGTAGGGGTGTCAATACCTAAACCGAACCGGTAAAATCGCCTGGGACCGAGCCGATTGAACCTGGACCAAACCGAACCAAAGCCTTGTTGGGCTGGTTTTGGTTTGGCATACTGTAACCCCCTTAAGAAATCGAACCGCACCGAAAACCGATTGAACCCTAAACTAAACCAAAACTGATTTAAAAATCGGACCAAAATTGAATCAAATCGGTAAGAAACTGAAAACAGCCCAAAAATCGCCAAGGAAATCAAAATTTGTATAGTTTTGTATGGAAAATCATATCCAAATTGGTCAAAAAATCGATACCTGATGAGCACATTTATGTGTGAAATCTAGGATAGTAAAACATGCATTTTACATATTTAGAATGGAGCTACCTTGGGTTTTACTCTCTTTTTGCAGATTTTATATTTTCAAGGCCTTAAGGACTATCGGGCGCTATATCTTCAATTTTACACGTAAAGAGGTCCTATTTCTTTCCATGGTTGCGAAGAGGGCGAAATTCTGAGCAAGATGGACGTGTTCAATTAAAAGTACACATTCGTTTGGTCACCCGTAAAAATGATTATTCTTTTGGGTCAGAAAAAGAATAATGGATTAGAACTGAACCGAGATGCAGAACCAGCCCATTTGCAGTTGTCCCAGAGGTACAAGGAATATTCTAAATGCCAACAAGGATCGATGGATCACATCCTTAATTGATTGAAGATTCGTTTTTGGTAATAACAACTACCTAGTGTAGTTAGTGAGCTATGGTGTACAAAATTTCCTTGTTCACCAAGAGGTCTCAAGTTCGAATCTCATGGTTGTTTTTTTTAGAGAATTTTGTTGAAGATTTCCTACTTTTCACTCACTTAAAGCACTAAGGGCATGGAGGGGATTTCCACATCAAATTAGAAGCAAGGAAAATCGTGGAAGCAAGAAGAGAAGAAAAAAAAAAGGAAAGAGAAAAAAA
>NC_056568.1:26672141-26673531 GCF_013358625.1 Macadamia integrifolia
AATGAAACTTGGCTACTGTTTGAGTTACAGTCAAGTTTACAACCCCGGATAGTAGCTAGGTGGGTATTTTCAAACTTACTCCCAGAATTTCAGTTCCTTCGCTGTTACCATGGGATTGCAGCTTTGCGCCATAGGTTAATTTTAAGTTTTTCATTAACTCTAAAGCATCTAAATTAAGAAGCTAAACTTTTTCTTCATCTCTAAAACCATTATAAGAAGCAGAAACAGGTTATCTCCTCAACAAAGATTCCAAAGATTTTAATCCATTTTCCATATAACAAAAACAGGAGTGGATCGAAGCTACTGATTTGTTCAACATTTATGGATATCTAATTATCAGAATTATTACATCATCAATTCCATATGGCACACCAAACCGTCCATGAATAAAACTCTTTTTTTTTTTTTTTTGCCGTTTAAACCAAGTTACTGTCTCAATCCTCCTCCTCTCCAAGAAAACAACAAAACGCAGAAAATCTAGAGAGGAAATTTCTAGAAAACCTTATCATCCTCTGCCATTCAGTTGGTGACTTTGGTGTGATATTGTACAAATGTACAACTAGACCATAAAGTCGCTGATATTTTTCCTGAGTTGATCCGTTTAAGAAAAGGGAAAAAAAAAGAGCAATTCAGAGATGGAAAGGTCTGAAATGGCTGATTCTGAAATACCTCCACGACGTGGGGAAGAAGAACAGGGAGGGGATGCTGAAGGAGTACCAGTAGTTGCAGCAGAGGAAGAAGAGAAAAAATTGGAACAGAATGACAAAACCCACCAACGTCTCTGTGATTTCTGCAATGAATCGTTGGCTATCTTGTACTGCAGAGCCGACACCGCCAAGCTCTGCTTCTCGTGCGACCGTGAAGTCCACTTAGGGAACCCACTTTTTCGGAAGCACACTCGTTCCCTTCTGTGTGATTGCTGTGATTCAAAGCCGGCTTCCATTTTCTGTTCCACTGAGAATATTGTTCTCTGCCAGAACTGTGATTGGGAAACCCATGATGTCTTATCTTCTCTGCACGACAGGAGACCGTTGGAGGAGTTTTCTGGGTGCCCATCGGTGACTGATTTTTCATCGATTTTTGGGTTTGATGACGTTGGGGACAAGTCTCTGTTGCCGATGGCAGATCAGGATGATGGTGGCTTGGTGGGTTCTGGGTTTTATGCTTCTGTGGGAGGAATAGTTGATGAGCTTTCTGATGCGTTTGTATGGGAGACTTCACCTGTTGTTAGTCTTGACGATCTGATTCTATCCTCTAATTCCAGCCATAATTTTCAAGCTATTGGAAATCCTCCTCTACCCAAGGTGATATAAGACTTGATTATTCCTTCTGTTAATAATTTTATATGTTCCTTATTCTCGACCTCGACATGTCCCCCCCCCCCCCCCCC
>NC_056568.1:26673551-26741625 GCF_013358625.1 Macadamia integrifolia
TTTTTTTTTTGGGGGGGGGGGGGGTGTGGGTGTTGGCGTGGGGTGGTTTTGGGTGTTGTAAGTTTGAATTCTTTTGTGTTATTCTAATGGTATTACTATTGTTATTATGATATTCATTTGTTGCTGTTGTTTTACTGAGTACTGATTGTTAATTATATATCTAAACGCACCATGGCTTGGCTGTAGACATTTTTTTGATTCCTGGCAGTTCGTTTCACACTTCCAACAGTTCTGTGCTGTTCTTACTCTTTTTTACACAATTATTTATTCTCTGTCCTCCACTTTTGAATCATTGGAGATTGTTAAGAGGAAATCATTGGAGATTATAAAGTTTCCTCTTAATTGTTATTCACTATAACTATGGTTTTTTACATATCTTTGTCATTGTTGCTATTCAGACTTCAAACTCCAAACTCTCAACATAGAAAATGGAAAATACAAGTATATAACACAAGTAGATATTGCTGGTCAGTTGAGTCTGAATCATGAATTTTTGTCAGATTTCTTCTTAGTTGTTGTCTTTACCGTACTACTGTTTTGTAGCGACGGTCTTCTGATACCATTTCGTTGCCATTGTTTCTATTCAAA
Organism: Macadamia integrifolia; assembly: GCF_013358625.1. Classification (NCBI taxonomy): domain Eukaryota; kingdom Viridiplantae; phylum Streptophyta; class Magnoliopsida; order Proteales; family Proteaceae; genus Macadamia; species Macadamia integrifolia. The sequence continues at coordinate 26,674,140 of NC_056568.1, forward strand.
TTTCGATGTCTGCATTTTTCTAAATAATTATGATTATTTTGTTTTGATTTGTTTCTTTCTGTTGGTTCTCTTCCTAAACTATCTCTTATAACTGTTTATGAATATGGGTTCAATTTGTTCCAAGGAACATTCTCTTCATGCCTTAGCACAGTTATCTTGTTTTTACTACTATAACAATAATCTTTAAAAGGTTCTTGTTTTGATCTTGCATCAGAACCGAAATATGACTTGTGGGCGACACAAGGAAGATATTCAATCTCAACTCTGTCAACTGGCAAAGTCGGAGCACTGTTTGAATATTGATCGTGGGCGTTTTGAATCACTTATCAGTGTCAAAACCCAGGTCGTAGAACCAAATATCCAACCTGTAGATATGGGCAATATGAATGCTAGATTTGAACATGATACAGAACAAATTGTCTTGCCTGGTTACAAGGTTGGATTCTTTCCAATTTAGTTTTGCTGGAATAGTTTCTTTACTCGTTGTTTTCCATAATGTTCTGTTTGTGTGGAGGTTTGTTTGCTTACAAATTACTTCCACATTTATCTACAATTTCTGCCGTACTCATTCTTAATCTTTTCCATGCAAAGTGGTGCAGAAGTTAAGGTACTGAAGTGTTGAGCAGACTGAAGGAGGTGAGAAAGGATTTAGTTATTAGACCAAGCTGAAAGGGTTGAATAGGAGGCATGGGATTAAGTGGGAAGAGAAATTTATATTGCATCCCCTAAGGGTTGTGTTCCTTTGTTTGAGTTAGTGGTAGTGTTTTATTAGACTTGTTAAGATAATCTTTTGGTTTAGCTATCCATTTTGGTGTTAGCGTGGGGTCTATTAAAATTGTTTCTTGTTGGAAAAATGTGGACAGTTCACAGGTTTCGAAGGTTATTTATTTTTGTTGGGGCACCCGGGGGTGGGGGAAGCTCATACCTGTGTTAATGGGGAAAGAGAATGAGTAGTAAACTCACTATTGTCACTTCTTCAGATTTTCCTGCTCTCCAGTGGCACCTTCTGCTAAATTGTGACGCCTAGAGTTTTCATTGTTATTCCTTATATGATCTTTAGTTTGTTAGAATCAAAGATAATATTGGCACTTTCTTTCCAGATATCTTGCTTGTGGGGCTTGCAGGTGTTTTTTGGATCTTTTGAGTTGTGATGTATGATCAACTGATTCCTTAAAGGTTTGGTCATTGGTCCTTGAGATTCAATGTTCTTGCTTTCATTTATTTCTATTCTAACTGTGCAATTTGGAAAGGTAGAATCACTTTATCCATTAGATCTTTTACACAAGTCAAAGACCAGAAGTTAATTACCCAGAAAGGGGGGGGGGGGGACCAGAAGTCTGTTTGTTGAGTTGTAATGAATCTGTATCCAGGCTATAAGATATTAAAATTGGTCTGACAACGTTTCCAATTTTTACAGTGTAAAGAGATGGATTAGGCCTTCTCATTCTGTTCCTCAATTTAGTTATAGTGGTAGACTGACTTGTAACTGGTTCAATGATGAAATGGCATTTAGATTTTGTTGTATTTAAGAATGTAATGGAAAAAATTTAGAAGCTTCCAATGCATTCAATTTTCCTAGTCCTTTTCATAACTTAAACTCTCATAACATTGGTTTCTAATATCTAGACTCATAATATCGTCTTCTAAAGTACCCCAATTATTAGCCTTGTGTATGGCATGCAGAAGAGTTGGGGCAGTTCAGCCAATTAGGCAGCCATAATGTCAGCTCATCCATTATGATTTACTGTCTTCTGAGCTACTGTTGATCTATATGAATATTTTTATTTCGTTTCTCCTTAGCCTGTGGTTTGTTCTGAGCTACTTTGAATCTTTGTGTTATTTTGAGGTGTTTTGAGTTTCATGCTAAGATTGGCCATGGGATCCTCGTGACTAAGAGAATTTTGGTTCTTATTATCGGGTTCAACTTCCTGTCAACTTGAATATTCTATTACACTTTGGCATCAAACGTTGAGTTTCTCTTGATTCAGGGAGGTGCACTTCAATGGCACAGTAACAGTTGTGCATCAGCTGGTCCAGAACCCATTCCTTTTATTTCTATCGAAAGCTATGCTGAGGAAATATTGTTGTGTCATGAGAAACCCACAGAGTTTGGTGGCTTTGGCTGCCACACCAATTGTTGCTTGAAGGAGCAAACTCAGCATCCAGTTGTTAAAGAAAGCTTGCAGGGCCCACCAAAAGTTACTCCACGTGAGTTAACAAGCCAAGAGAGAGACAATGTGATCTTACGATACAAGGAGAAGAGGAAGGCAAGGAGGTAACCATACTACTTCCCCTGCTATATGATATATCTTTTAAGACATATAAGGGATTAAATGAAATTTATGGGCTTTTGGTGCCATAAGAGTTGGCTATGCTTTACATTATGACTCTGTTCAAGCATGCCTATTTCAATTATTCCATATTGTTCAGGGACTCTGGCGAGAGACCACCTATAAAGACACGTGGGCTGATGATTTACTCTGTTATAGCACTTGTTTTATAGTCCAATGCTACATTATTTGCACTATTGCCCAATAAGTGTGGTGTTATGGAAAATTGCCTATAGGATGTGAACTCTTGACTTTAAATTCAATGTTTTTCTGAATCTTCCCCGTGTGCACGTGATTGGTGTGATCATATTATCAATTCATGAGATGATATTCTTAATTTTAGATTCGACAAGCGCATCCGGTATGAATCCCGGAAAGCTCGTGCAGAAAGCAGGACAAGAATTAGGGGACGTTTTGCAAAGCTGGATCACTGAAATACTTGGACGCGATCAAGACACTGCATTTTGAATTGGTTGGGTTTCTTAAATGTTTCTAAATGTGTTTTAGCAGGTAGCTTTTGGGTCTTATTTCTTATTTATTTGTTTCTTATACTTGTAATAGCTCATGAAGTTAAAAGATAACAAATGTGCTATGTATCATTTTCCTTTTTGTGCAGTTAAATGTAAAAGTTCGTGCATTTGCCTTGATTTGAAGTAGTAAATGAAAGCAAGACAACTTTGTTTTTTCTGCTTGAAAATTGAGAGGGCCATTGAGAATTGCAGCTCAGATTTTTGGGTTTTTAGGTTGAAGAAGAAAGTCTCTTTCTGGCCTTAAAAGGGGGTTTAACAGAAATTAGACATGTAAATAACCTTTAATCAAGAAAGATGAAAAGTAGCCAGAAAATTTTCTTTTAACAAAAAGTTGATCCAAGTGAGTACCAACAAATAAATTGAGCCGGGGCACTTCCATGGTAATTAACATTGTCCTCAAGAGGAAGATGAAAAGCTGCCAGAAATCTTTAACCCAAGTGAGACTACCAACAAATGAACTGAACAGGCACTTCCATTCCATGGTAATTGATGAGAGGGTCATAGAGAATTGCAGCTCAAATATTTTTGGGTTTTTAGGTTGATGAAGAAAGTCTCGTTCTGGCCTTAAAGGGGGGGGGGGGTCTAACAGAGCATAGTTATCAATGCGACAAAGCAGCAAGGCGATGGAGGAAATTGTCCAAAAGCAAAGTGACACCAATAAGCCATTGCTTAGGCGACCAAGGCGCCAGTCCAGGCTGAACCACCTTATCGCTTAGGTGCCGCTCCTTGATAACTATGTAACAGAGCAATTAGACATGTAAATAACTTTTAATCAAGGAAGATGAAAAGCAGCCAGAAATCTTTAAACAAAAACTTGAGGGATGATCTAAGTGCGACTACCAACAAATAAACTGAGCAGGCACTTCCATGGTAATTAACATTGTTCTAAGAGCAATCAAAGAACTTGAATTTACATGGGAAGTTAACCAACATGAAAAATTAGCTGTTCTTCTATCCTTGTGGCTCAATCTTTGTAATTTTTTTTCTGTCCGTAAAGTATGGTTTCAAAGTTTTTCCTTTCATCCACTCCTATACAGTGTACACGAATGAACTAACTACCAATGGCCTGAACCCTGATAAACTGTTTCAGTTGGAAGGAACCCAAAAAGAAAAGAAGAAGAAGAAAGTGTATCATGTCAGAACTCAGAATTCAGAAGGTTAAAAGTGTGGGTAAGGTGTCTTTTGATTCTCTCTGCATTAATTTCATAGTCTCCATCTCCCTCTTCATTGGTCTTCAGCAGTGCAGTGATTGTTATCGTCAATGTCTGGTCCTTAACAGTGATACCAGCTGCTAAAACCTCTGCCTTCTGCTCCTCAAAAACCCTGAATATTCTCTCCATCACTAGATTATGCTGCTTCATCGTTGCACGTATACCGAACAATGCAACATTACCAGAAACTGTCACTTCCATGGACGATTTCTGGTGGGTTCGCAGATAAATCGCTTCTGCCTTCTGTTCCTGCAAACTCTTCAAGTCTCGCTCAAGTTTTCTTATGTAGGAGATTGTTTCATCAACAATTCTCTCTCTCGTTACCTGCATTTTGTAGAGTAAACCCATTCTAGAAAACTAAGAGCCCCAATTAAAATGAGTAACAGAGAAGAAAAAGAAGAGCCCAGTATTAGTATGTACGTGATTTACCTTAGGGAAGAGATGGGGAAACATGGATCGAAGAGTTGAGTATAGTTCAGCCATTTTATCTCTCCTGTTTCGTTCCCTTTGAATCTCCTCGACTCTCATCTTCTCACTAGCTTCATCTCTGGTTCTTTTTCTGGCGCTTGAGCTTGAAGCGTTCATCTCCTCGTTAATGGCGATATCCTGTGAGGCCGACATTAAAGGGTTAACTGCGTTTCTGCTGCTCTTCATTGTGACTCCTCCATGGGGTTCCCGTTCCTCTTCCATTGCTTTGCTTCTAAAAATCCGTAATGGAGGAGATAGAGGAGCAGTAGACTCATAGGCAGAGAACAAGTAGTTGGGTCTCTAAGCTTTTATGGGTGGGTTTGTAGATGACTGTGTGGGTCTTCGAGAATCATGGCGGTTAGTGTTTCTCTGATTCTGATTGGGGAAACTACTGCATATTTTCTGGAGGCAGAGCCACAGAGGATGAGAGGAGAGGAGATGAGATATCTGCTTTGTGCTCAATAACTTACACGATACTGACTTGCAGAAGAGAATGTGGGCGGCGTACGGACGATCAATGATGGCATTGGATTCCTTCGTAGTTTGTCTTGGTTTGTTGGAGAGAGAGAGAGAGAGAGAGAGAGAGAGAGAGAGAGAGAGTAGACTGCTTCATTTGGTCCATCCTTTTCCTTGAATGACATTTGTGTCCTACCCTAGAGAAATGGAGAGTAGTAAACATTTTACACAAAAGAATGCTTCATTTGGTCCAACGACTCCAGCCTTTTCCTTGAATGACAAATGTCCTACTCTCTCTCTCTCTCTCTCTCTCTCGATCTCGATCTCTTGATCTCGATAACAAACCAGACAGACAAAGAAGACACAAATGTCATTCTAGAAAAGACTGTCATGTTTTCGAAAATAAAAACAGATTTTTTGGTGTTTGATAAACCTGTTTTTCAAAATGTTTTTTATAAACATAATGCCACTAAAAAAATCCAATAGTATCATTGGATGCCTAAAACGGAGAGAGGGTTGAGTTGCCTCTTTTTAGGTTTAAATAGTTGAGAGATTTATTGGGCATAATAACCTTTTTTTTTTCACTCAAATTCATTTTTAAAAACGGAGAAACAAGTTTGACTTGTTTTGTCAAAGTTGTTTCTAGAATTGTAAATAGATATAAATTTTTATTTATCTTTCTAGAAACGGGTGAAATGGAACAACTTTATTAAAAACTTTTTAGGTTGTTTTTTCATTTTTGGGAACAAGAAAACGTAGAAACGACAAAAACGGAATATTGTCAAACGGTGCCTTACAATTTACACAATAGAATGCTTCATTTGATCCAATCTTTTCTAGAATGACATTTGTGTCTTACTTTGTCTGTCTGGTTTGTTATAGAGAGAGAGAGAGAGAGAGAGAGAGAGTATCGTAATAGTATTGGTATAAGTAATGGTATAAGTAATGGTATGTACTGTGATTTAAATCCCTGAGAGAGGGAGACTAGTAGTATACTGTACACAAGAACAATGCCTCATTTTGGTAGTCCAACACTTTCCTAGATTATTGACAATTCTCTCTCTCTCTCTCTCTCTCCAAATCAAGATTCCAAGATCAAGAGAGAAGAAGCAAAAGGTCCGTTCTGATCCTCTGGACCTCATCCCCATCTCTCTTCTTGACAAGTGCTGTGATGGTTAACGTTATCTTATGCTCATTAGCATTAATGTTGGCTGCCAGTACCTCTGCCTGGTGCTTCTCCAACACCATTAATGTCTTCACTGCAAAACCCTTCTGCATCACTGACTCTATAACAAAGAAGGCAATGTCTCCTGAAACCCTCACCTCCACTGAAAAATTCTGGTGGGTACATGACTGTTCCACCATTGCTGCCACTGAAGCCTTTCTTTTTGCTTCCAACTTCATAAGCTTCTGCTCTAGTTCTGCAATGTAATGGATTGTCTCACTCACTACCCTTTCTTGGGTGCTGGTAGGCTGGGAGTATAAGGTTATCAACATTTTATGCAATGTAGAAGAAGAGAAATAAAAGAAGAAAACTGAACTGACCTTAAGTTGCAGGGTGGGAACTATGGTTTGAAGATCTTTAAAGAGCTCAGCTACCTTTGTGTATGATTGATCTTTTGGCAACTGGGCTTTTCTGTCTCTGCTTCCGCCGCGGGCAGTGGCAGTGGAGGTGGTGATGGTTTGAGGCAAAGGGGAGAAGTATGACAAGGGAGGAATTACAGAGTCTCTGTAGTCCCCCATGATAGTCAGAAACAATTCAGTGATGGCTTCCTCTTCTTCCATTGCTTCTTCCTGTTGTGTACATTCTTAACAGCTTATTATACCAATTACAAGGATTTGGTGGTGATGATGTTGGGGAGTTAAGTGTGTCTTTCAGACTTCATGGGTTTGTCTTCATTGCTTCCAATTGCAGGAAATTCTGGTCAATATGTCAGAGGTTGATGAGGTTAGCTTATGCTTAACCTGTATCCTGTAATTCTAATATGGAAATCAAGAGAGAGAGAGAGAGATTCTTTTGTTCTTTTGACTGAATGCTTCCAGGTTGAAGAACTTGAGTACATGATTTGTCATTGTTGTTTCTAGTTCTAACTGCTTAAACTATCTATCAAATTCTCACTAAGAAGTCATGATTTAGTTTTAGATCTATCTTGTTGCAACCAAAGTGGTGAATTGAGAACTTGTAACCATCTTTTGACTGCACTTTCCATATTTTTAAAAATTCTTTTGAGTAAGGGGTAAAAAATATTTTGAAAATCATTTAAAAGTGATTTACCATTACATTTTTCTCAATATATGTCAGTACACAATGACAGGATCTTATCCTTATTGAAAAAACAAATATGTTTTCATATTAGAGAAAAAAATAAAGTTATTTCTTTTTCACCAGCTGTGGTTATGTCTAAAGCCTAGCCTTCCATGGAAACCATCACAGGAAGGGTATGTATGTGACACATGTGGGTACAAAAAGATTGTGCTACCCCCCACCCCATATTGGCTGCGCAATTGGGTGGCATTTCTTGCCCCTTTTTTTTTTATTAGTGAATATATCTATTAAAATCTTGACCATTAATTGGATCTCTTTCTTGTTGTGCTGGTATACATTGTTGTAATTCTTACTTAACAACTCTTAACTTTTGGGAAAGCGATCATAACATGGTATCAAATATTCAGAGCAGTAAGGTCAAATTGATGCTTGCAGGGGTAGAGGGTGTTGTCTAGGTCTGATTTAATTTCACTTCCCTTACCTTTACTTCCCTTGCAACTAGACAAAGTGCTAAGAAAAACTATCAGAAAGTGTTAGTTGCCTAGAGAAAAACTGACTGGTTCATTAGAAACCATTAATTTCATAAAATATCAACCAAACGTAACTTAAATTAAACAGATTGAAGCAATTAAACTCACATTCCACAAAGCCAAGCATCAAGCCCCTTAGTCAAAACCTCATAAAGACTTCATAGCGAGGGCAAGAAAAAGTCAATGTGGCCTGTTTTGGCCCAAGCCTGAACCATATATCCCAATTTAGGGGATGGTATCGGTATTTGGATCGGTGGGTATTGGTTGGTTTTACCTCTGTTTTTTTTTTAAATTAACTTTTTACTATTTTACCCCTGAAACGATACGAATAATCGATTCGGATCGATCAAGGATCGAGCATTGGTCTTAATCGATACCAATCCGATACGACTGATATGAGACCAATACTTGAAACCATGATCCCAAGTGAGGGATTCTGACAGCTTTGGCCATTGGGTGAAACTGGTTGGTGAAAGTGGTTAGCGAAACAGTCTTATCTTTTATTTATGGAATTTCTTTATGACAACTTCAAGTATCAAAATAATATTTGTAACTGTACTTTGGGAAAAGATTCTTTGAGTCATTGGGGTAGGGTGTGCATGTTAGCATTACTATGTCTGTCTATTTCCTCCTCACATGAAAAGGTACTGCTGTCTTCTATTATATGATAAAGTTTTGTTGTGCTGCATTGTGAACTCTCCCCTTTAATTATTTTTACCCCTTTTAGCATAAAATCTCATCATTAAATACAAGTACTTATGCTACTAAATAAAAAAAATTGATAGGATGGTAAGCCATTTTCAAGTTTGGGAAAACATTGGGCATGCCACCATGGTACCCATCATGTACTGTCAATCTCTCTCCTTCTCCTTTGTTTCTCTTTTTCTCCTTTGAAAAAGACCCCCTTACCCTCTTCTGTCCAAACTTGTGATTGGTACATATATGTTGCTAGCTTATGGAAAGCGGGTGACATGCCCAAACCTCTCCCCTCAAGTTATTTTGAAAACCCTTTTTCTATGAGATAGGACCCCTCCCCTATAGGTAGCCACCCCACCCTATTTCACACCATCCATGATTCCCACATCTCGTGGATGGTGTGAGAATTGAGATGGATTAGGGTGGTTACCCACCAAGAAGCGGACTCCTTTTTTAGGGTTTAGATCCATTGCATGTACATGCATCTAAACGTACGCTTCATGTGCTCACACCATTTACTTTTGTCTCGTACATCACTCTTCATCTTTTAAATAGTAATAAATGGGATACGTGTCGCCACCTAAAATTTAGTTACATGTGAATGAATGTAGGTGCAGGGATCTCAATTCCCTTTTTTGCCAATTTTTTTTTTACTTATAATTTTAAAAACTTTTGATAACAAGATAAGACTCAATCAAAAGAAAGTTATATTAAATAACCTTTTCTTGGTAAGAACATACATAGCTATTATACCCTTTATCAAACAGTTGCCATGGTACCCAAACTTACAAATGAAAGGTGGAAGAAGAAGATGAAGATGAAGATGAAAATCTAAGATCATTGCTTGCTTACTTGCCCTGAAGATCCAAATTGAAAAGGAGCCAATAATCTAGAGAGTCCTCTTGTGGAGAAGCAAAGCCCTGAACACTGCTAGCATAAGAAAGATGAGGGCTCCAATAATAGAAACAGCAATGGAGGCTGTGTTGAAGCGACAGAACTTCATGAACACATTACAGACCTTCTCCCACCTCAGATGCCCATTCCCTTTGTATCCCACAACACCAATGGCGGCAGCTGCTCCGTTGCCGGAGAAGAGAAGCACTGCCACAACCAGATCAAGGGCAAGGATAGTCACATCCATCCCCGCCAGCTTCAGCATCGTCAGCACCAGAGAAGACACTGCGTAAGCACAAGCTACTACATTTGCTATTAATAAATATCTGTAACCACAAAGCCCACAACAAACTTGGTTAGGTTTTTTTTTTTTTGCTAACGAAGGGTGGCCTGATTAGTCCGTGCATGGATTGAGTCATACCGGGGTTGAACGAGAATCACTCAACTTTCATTGGAAGCAGTGAAAGAACACTAAACACCCACATATGAGTAGCCCAAAGTGTGTCTAGTGGGAGTCGAACTTAGGACGTCCGAGTTTACGAGTTGTACCAAGTTCGTTGCTCACCAACTGCACTACCTTTGGATTAACAAACTTGGTTAATTACTATAGAAGAAGAAGAAAAAGAAGAAGAGAAACTTACATGAAAGCAGAGATGTATTGCCACTTAGCAGTAGCAGGAACATCAAAGGGAGGAAGGTTGGGTTGGACAGTGACAAGGATGAGCTGAGTCTCATTAGAAACACTGGTGAGGATAAAAGCTATGAGGGTGGTGACTAAGGCCAGCATCCTAAGCTGCACAACCTTCTTCATCTCCTGCTCTCCATTATTCTCCATTTCTTGTTTCCTTATAGATTTTATTTCTGCAACTGTTTTCCTTCCATCCCTTTGTAGCTATATATTTATATCAGTTAAGTATCAAGGTCTGATTTGGTATGATTTCTATTTCAATTTGTAGTGTGTTTGGTTTAATTTTTGGACCTCATTTCAATGAAATAGAAATAAATTTGAATAGAAATTCTGAAATAGCTCATAATTAATTTGATGGGTAATGCAGTAATATCATGTTAAAATAAAACACCACATTTCTTCTTCTCTTGATGGTCTAAGTCTAAGTTGATGTAAATGGACAGTCAAAATCCAAATTCGAATTTGCATTCGTATTCTTTAGGGGTTTTTCGTATCTGAATAAGGCTATCCGGATTAAAATCCGAATTATCTGAAAAAATAATAATCCGATTCGATTAGATAATCAATTAATGATTTTGAGGGTTCTTGAAGTTTAACAAGATTCTAAAGAATGAGGAAAAGAGTTAAAACAACCTAGAAAGCTGTATCAAGAGCAAATTATATTCATTGGGGGGAGGAAGGTCATGATTACACAAGTTAGAGAGTAAACGGATAATTGAAAATCCGAATTCGATCCGCATCTATATTCGTTCAGGGGTATCCATATCCGGTCAAAGATATCCGGATCCAAATACATCCGATCCCAATTCGATCCGTATCCAATCCATTTACATCCCTACAACGTCTAACCACCACCATGCACCCCTTCTTGGCCCTGCCTCTATACTCCTATCACCACCATCATCTCCCAAAGAAATATAGAGAATCTATTTTCAGAAATAGAACTACCAAATGGATTTTTTATTCTTGAAATATATTATTTCATATTGATGCAACCAAAATAATTTCAATTTCTTGACAAAAAAATCTATTTGTTAACTATTTCATGAAATCAATCCGAAATTGCAATAGGAATCATACCAAACCTAACTAATGAATATTCAAGGAGGGAGGAGGTGAGAACAATGAGCAGGGAAGAAGAGTAGTCTCTTTTATGGAGACTGAGACTTGAGAGGGCTATGTTGTGTAGGCATCAACAAGACACATGTTAGACAGTTGTGAATACCTAAATATAGAACTAGGGAGTCCAGATCCTCTTTCGATGTGGTTACCTATCCACATGGAATCCCACTGCCCATGAGGTATCAAACCAAGAGTCATCAGTGCATGCACCATAAAGGTTTAGATGAGTTAGATTGGAATCACAAGGGCTCTTGCATCAAATAAAAAATGAAAGAATTGAGTTAAGGTGGGAAGACTCAAAAAATACCATTTGGGGTCTAATTCAAAATCTTAAGCTATTACGTGAAAATTACCTAAGGGTACACCAAGACACATCCAAGGTCCTAGATAACTTATGTGAAATTTACCTCTGTAACTCCCAGAATCTCAACAATGTGAACCAAACAGTCGAAACTTCGATAAAGACAATGATATCAATAACATTTCATTAATAAGCTTCTATGTATGCGTCTATTGATGATGCGAGGTTTCGTCCAATTGCTTTTTTATACTTTACTACTTATGTAAATGACGATGTATCCAATGATATAGTATAGTATATTATGAATTTTCAATTTGGGGTCAATTTGTTTTCAAGGCCCTATTTCTTTCCATATATAATGGAAAAAAAAAAAATTCTTGTAAAATAAGTTTGTCTTCACTATTTATTTTAGTGTAAAATTGGGGGTGGGGGGAAGGGGGAGAGGCATTCTAAAGTTGAAAATTTTCATGTAAAATAGCAATTGTGCACGAATTTTTTTAAACAAAACAAATGAGACCCAAATAGAAGAAGCTGAAAAAGAATGTAATTTAGGATTTTTCATAATTTTTTCTATATAAAATGCAAAAATGACGTCATAAAATAAGGATGTAAAATTTCATTAGCAAGAAAAATATACAAGAAATGTTCTACTTGTTTTTTGGATAAAATTCATGTAAAAAAAAAAAATCTCTTACATGACTTTTACCTAGAGACAAACATAACCTAAAAATATATAGTACATAAACATGCATGCTAAGAAAATGTAATTTACACAACCCGAATGAAAGAAAAAAAAAAAAAATGCTATGATTGACTATTTTGAGCTACATGGAAGGCTACTTTGCTCAATTAAACCCACCATTGAATAGATAGTCCATATGTGTAGATACTAAGGCACCGTTTGATAACGTTTCTGCTGTTTCTGTGTTTAGAAATAGCAAAATCGGTTTTTCACGTTTTCGAAAATAGAAACGGATTTTTTCGTGTTTGATAAACCCGTTTCTCGAAATTTTTTTTGCATATATAATGCCACTAAAAAACCCAATAGTATCATCGGATGCCCAAAAGGGAGAGAGGGTTCGGTTGCCTCTTTTTAGGTTTAAATAGTTGAGAGATATATCAAGCACAACAACCTTTTTTTTCCCCTCAAATTCGTTTCTAGAAACGACTTCGTTAAAGTTGTTTCTAGAATTATAAATAGGCATAAATTTTGATTTATGTTTTTAGAAATGGGTGAAACTAAGGGCCCGTTTGATAACGTTTCTGCCGTTTCTGTTTCAAGAAACGACAGATACATAAATTTTCGTTTCTAGAAACAAAAACGGAATTGAAAGTGTTTGATAAGTCATGTTTTTAGAAGTCAATGGTAACCAGTGAAAGAATTGCCACAAGTCGTTTCCAGAAACGGCGAAACAAGTTCAACTTGTTTCGCCTGGGTCGTTTCTTGAACCATAAATAAATAAAAATTTCTATTTCTATTTCTAAAAATAAGTGAAATGAAACAGTTTTTTTAAACACTTTTTGCTCCGTTTCTGCTGTTTCTGGAAACAGAAACGGCAGAAACGCGTTTCTTGAAACGTTATCAAACGGGCCGTAAGGGTGTTAATCGGTTCGGTTTTGGTTTAAACGGTGCGGATCGGTTCGGTTCACATTTATTTGACTAAAACTATAACCGCACCATTTACTAAACGGTTCCACTTTCTGAAACCGTGACCGTTTAGTAAACGGTTTTGGTTTCCACGGTTTCTAAACGGTGTCGGTTTCACTATTTTAAACAGTTTCGGTTCGATTTATTCCATACGGTTTGTAAAATGGTTCACAATCGGTTTGTTATTACAGCCATCTCTAAACTGAAGATCGTAAGCTTATCAAAAAATAATTGGCAACCACAAATAAGAGATTCTATATTAACTATGGTATGTCTTAATTTGATAATCTAGTGTTATTTCTTTGCATGTCCATTCTCAAACATTTAGAACTAATGTCATACAACATCCAAATCCAGTCTTCTACAGCATAAAATATTAAAATGACAAGTGATTCAACCAAAACACCCCATCTATGATAACATAATAACATAGTAACATATATGGATTACAAGTTCATGATCTAAAGCCTAAATTTGAACTGAATTGTAATAAATCATTCCAAAGCAAGATGAACACTTAATTTAATTGTTAATTGTTATACGGATTACTGCCCCTTCTTTATTTAATTGTTATACGGATTAATCGGATCGGTTTAAACAGTTGAAACTATTTTAAACGGTTCAGTTTAAACGGTTTCAATTCGGTTTGAAACCAACGGGTTCAATTCGGTTTGAAACCAACGGGTTCAATTCGGTTTGAAACCAACGGGTTCCACGGTTAAAACCGACCTGACCCGTTTAGCTAATCGGCCTGAAACTTAAAACCATAACCGCACCATTTACTAAACAGTTTTACGGTTTCGGTGTAAACTGATTGGTTCGGTTTCGATAAACGGTTTCGGTTACAAATTCACATCCTTAGGTGAAACAGAACAACTTTATCAAATGCTTTTTAGGTTGTTTCTCTGTTTCTGGAAACAAGAAAACGCAAAAACGGCAGAAACAAAACATTATCAAATGATGCCTAAGATTTGTCCTTCCGAAAGAGCACAATTATCAAAACTTCCAAAAAATGACAAAACAAATGAAAAGACATAAGTGTGAAAACCCCCTTTGTCCTACAATATCTCATATTAACTAAATCTCAAGTTTTGTGATTTAATATCAATCATCTAATCATGTGTTGAACTTTTACCTATATAACTTTGAGCATTTAAGCAAAGATGTCAAAGATGACTTTAATTTTAATTATTTTCTCCAAAGCTACATATTGTCATTTGGAAAAATGGACTCACATTTAAACTAGCTAGATGGACAAGGTGTAAGGAGTACCAACAAAAATGCCATGTGGCAAATATTTAAGGCCTTGAAAGGAGTGTCCTAAATGGAATGGGAAGGTAACGTTAACTCTCTGATCATTCTAATAGTTATGCTATTTTACTTTAATTTTTCTTTCTTACAAATATAAATGATAAAATCAAAGGGAAAAGGATGTACACTCCACGGTGAGTCCATAGCTCTAACACTCTCTCTTGATATTTTCTTTTCAATCTCCATGATTAAATAGATATCCCTTGTTACACTCCCTTTCGTGCATCCATTAGCTGGACATGAGATATGCTATTACAGGCATCGTCAAGTACTATGTGGTGCTTACTGAAAACATCTCTGCATGTACGTTCGCCTACATTTACGGTTCGCCTACATTTACGGGTCAGGTGCCAACATCTATCCCTTTTATTTCTGTAACTATACATCTATCCCTTTTATTTCTATAACTATACATCTTCACTCTTTAAATGGCAGAAGGAGTGACAGATATCGACACCTAACACTTAAGTGTAGAGGAACTCAACTCGTGCAAACCTACTTAAACTAATTGAAGCCACATCCTCTATTTTCCGTGAGGTATTATAAGGAACTCCATATTAATGCCATATGATATGCAACTAATTAATTAAGATGGACCTTAGGTGGACTAACCAATTCCTTTGTTTTCTAGTAAACATTAAATTTCTCTCTTACTTTGATTGATTGTGGACGTTGGACTAATTAATTAGAGACATCCCTATCTCATGAAGTATACCGTTGTTAATCTGAATATTGATTGGCATGGGCTCCAGGTTCGATCAGGGTTTTAGTTCATGGTATCAAAAACGGTCTTGGAAGAACTCAACCCCGAACTCAACTCCATAACTGGCACCCAAGACCAGATCGACCCACATCAATTTCCATAGGAAACCGATGTGGGATCAACCCCCATAAGTTGATACGGGATTGTAATATATCACCACACTTCTGAACCCAACATCTACGGTGGCGATGCCATGCCGGCCATTGGATCCTTGCCGCACCACCGTACCCATGGTAGAGAAACATCGCCCCTACAGTGGCCCACTTCGGATCATAAGCGACTCTCACTCTGCTTCAGGGTTACCCGACGTCCACGGCGGCCCATTCAAGATCATAAGGCACCAGGTCGTTCCTTTCGCACGCGGGTTGGGCCAATGATCAGCTACTCTAATACCACTATTACGGGCCTGAAAGAACTCAACCCCATAAACCATTTTACAAGGTGAGGGGACCCAATACCATATCAACCCACACCAAATCCCATAAGAAACAATGTGGGATCAGCCCCCATTAGTTGATATGGAATCGTAACATAGTGTCATCCAGTTTTGAAATCGATATTGTATTCGATACCGATTAATATATATTGGCCAAATCGGATGTTTTTTCCCTCAAATATACTGATACATTACCATATTTTTTACCATTTACCCTATGTCAATATTGTATCACTGACCCGATATTGAACATATATCAATATGTCAGCTGATCTGATACTGATACCTAAATCCCTGATGACAATCAACTTATTGTTAAAAACTAGTTAAGATAGAAGTACAATAGTTTAACAGTTCGAAATATAAGAAGTCCAATATAAATTGAGACATGGTTGAGTTGGACCATTAAAATTGAGATATCGTTGACACATGAGATCTATTTAATCAACGGTTCGGATCGGGCAAGGGTGCAGGTTGGACCCATCCTATTTCCTGTGAATACCTATGGGATTAAACTTGAAAGCTATAAAAATGTATCAAATTGCTGGCTAAACCCAGTAGGCCACCTGCATTAGGTAGTCATCAGATTTCCCTTCTCTAAATTTTATGATAAGAGAAGCTCTCTCTCTAGGAGAGAACGGTTTGGGAAGGTTACATATATCTAAGTACAACATATTAATTTCAAAGCTATAATATTAAGTTTTAAACCATACACTAGTTTAAGGTCCCCGTTCCTGTTGCCTTTGCTGGAATGGTACCGAAGATGTTGGTCATCTCTTATTCTCCTGCCCCTTCTCCTCCACTATCAAAAAGAGAGTCCTCACCTCCTATTGGCCTTCCAATAGACGTATCCTCCACTTGAGCAAAGAATAGATCTGGGTTGATATGATCTTCGGTGAATCTTCTATATGTGATACAACCGGGGTAGCTTGTCTTTTGTGCTACTATTAACCATATCTGGATAGAGCGTAATCTTTGTAGAGGAATTTCCAACTCTTGACTTTTTGATATGATTTGGAAAGCCATCTACTTCGATGTTAACTCCAAACTTGGTTGCATCCATCATTTCATGGTTCAAGATACCCCAAGGAAGATGCTTACTGTTGTATCTTGGGGTCTTCCTATCTCTATTATCCCCCACCTTGAGGTATCATCGTGTTGATTTTGTTGTTGTTGGGCCTCCTAAACTGCTCTAGCTGGTAGGCACTTTGTTCGCTTTGCCTCCACCCCCCGCACCCCCCCCCCCCAACCTCTCCTTCCCTTGTATATTCTTCTTCTTAGCAATGAATTTACTTATTCATCCAAAAGAAAAAAAAAAGAGACTAACCTTGAAACCTATAACATTAACTGAGCTTTAAACCAGAGAGTTGGGGAAAGTTACATATATATCCAAGTATATATGTTAATATTTCAGAATTCAAAGAACTTTTGATGGAATGAATGAGTGAATGTTCCAGCTTAGCAAACCTAATACAATATCTATAAATAGAATATGTTTTTTAAATATATGGGATGTTTATACCATAAAAGACATTAAATTCAGATTATTTTGACTAGCTACTATCCTCATTTTCAACTCTAAAGGATAGTAAAATATTGAGGGGTCTTTCCAGGATTCCCAATGAAGGTCCTGTTCTTCTAATTGGTTATCATATGTTACTGGATTCTGAACTTTCCACACACTTGTTGAAGCATTCTTAAGGGAGAAGAAAGTTATAGTTCATGGAATTGCACACCCATTGTTCCTCGCATACTTTGAAAGTTCACTACCAGAATTCTCTATGATTGATCTGATAAAAGTTTTCAATGCATCACTTGTTTCAGCAAGTAACCTTTTTAAGCTGCTGTAAAAAAAAATCATATATTCTTTATCCTGGTGGAGAATGCGAGGCTCTTCATCGCAAGGTGCATCAATTTCTTGTACAAGTTCTTCTTGCCTCTCAGAAGAATCATTTCTTCTATTCTAGTCATCTTTGTTTGCCAACATCTTTTGGAAACTAGATGGTCATTGTTGTTTACCAAAAGAAAGTCACTGAATGATAGAATCAAATTCTGAGAAACTTAAGAACATGGTCTTCATGGATGAAGTATTATTATGTTTTTGGTTTCTGTCTAGTGTCTGTGGTAATTCAGAAAATACAAAGAGATGATCCTGTTTTGCTAATGGGAGTTTTTTCATTGGATAATGCTGCATATACATAAACCTACAAGTCCAACGACTGTGAAATAATGTGTACCTTGAGAGGGGGAGAGAGAGAAAATGTTGATTTCTGGAACTTCTTATCTGATGAATTAAACGGATAGAATATCCTTCAAAGGATTGTCTTCATTGCATAAAACTCAAAAGGTTTTGGCATTCCCATTAAAAAGAAGCATAAATGCCACCATCCAATTCCACCAGAAGAAAATTTTCATACTTTGCTCTCATTTTAACAAACAGCTGGTCCGTATCTAACTATTTCTATTTTCCTCCTACAGTCCTACCTCTCCTACTTCAGATGTTAACACCCAAAGTAGTAGTAGTTATATAATCATCAATCACAATTTCAAACTTTCCGGTACAACGGGCCAAAAATATCTTGACGCCTCAGAAAAATCAGGGGAATGGCAAGAAGTGTAACCCCAAAGAAGTTAATCCATTTGAAATAGACAACAAATGGAATTGATAAAGGTTTTGTTTCATGATCTCTGTCTGGGACGAATAGATGCCCCAATCACAATCCCAACATCAACTTGCATGACCACACTATGACTCTTATGGTCTCACATCATTGCATAACTACCACCTTAATCCACTGCTTGATTTGAAGATCTACATCCAAAGATTAAAACTCCATGCTGTAACCCTGATAGTTCACTTACTGCAATAGTACTCATCATAAGTTCACTTACTCCAACAGTAATTCATCATCTTTCTTGTTAGCATTTGCAATAGGAGAAAGAACTCTGCGACTAGCACTCAACAACCTTTGCAAGTATTCTCATGCGAGATCCACATATTTTCTCATGAAGTGTCAAAGCATTTATTCTTGTGTGAGACTCCAGTGAAATTCTATGCACTCCTCTAAGCCAGAGAAAAATCAAAGTGTAGACTCAAATTATGCTAGTTTCTGCAGACTACAATACATTGAAGACCAATGGAAGTCACACCTAAGATAAACAGAATAAGATCAACTGTGGACATTGTCGGTGAACGCACTCAAAAGGTGTATCTAATGTATGGTGAGAAGCCAAAATCCAACAGAAGCAGAATCTGATCCTTCTTCATTATATATATATATATATATATTTGGTGGAGGCACTGTAAAAAGAATAACAATTGTGGTTTTATGAATATAGGGTATATCTACCCTAGGAAAAGAGCAAGCCAGGCACTAGACGAGCCATAGGACAACTACAATGGAGTGGAAGCATGGTCGGATCAATGGATCAAAAATGGCTATGCATCCAATGGCATGATGATTAGTTGAGAACATGAACCACAGCATGAGTCTGTGTCAAATGCTTTAGAACATGAGGTGGACCCGTCTTCTTATGTAACTACCTCAGTTTATCCTTTTTTATTCTTTTTTTTCCTTTCCCTCTTTTACTATGTTGTTATATCTGATGGTTAAGTAATGTCCGTGGCATGTACTCCTATTCTGATATTGGTATCATAAATTTTCTTAGTATGCAATGTGCATGGCATTTGATGAGAGGAGATACATGAACCACGACATGAGTTTCTGTAGTATTAAGAAAAGGTGCATGGCATTTTAAGAAGATTATGTCAGACAAGCCAACAAAAACTATGGTCATCGAGGGAGTTCAGGCAATATTCTCAACAGATTTAACATATTTCAAACTTGAGGCTATATAGTTAAGCTATACTATTGCAATCCATATGAATGACTGTATCGACCCATTGTCGTCTAATTGTGTTATCCTGAGATCTAGTGCTTTGACAACCTTATTTGACAGAAGTTCATTTACTTATGGCCATCCAGAGCTAGAGATATGGTGTACTCAAGTTCTCCAAATTGCAATATACACTTGTGAAAGTACTTCTACAGTTCCAATAGCCTTACCAGTTGAAAGTAATCAAAACCTCTGAATGAGAAGACTTGCAAAGTGAACAATACATCCAATTGTATAAGAAGTAAAAAGTATAAGGGCAGTTGCCACTGTTCACTTTAGCTTAACTTTTGTAGTTCTTATGGAGAGAAAAGCATATCTTCTTTTCTCAATGTTTAATAAAAAGGAAAAAAACAGTTCCATTCAAATGGGCTTGGTTTCTTATAGAAGATCAATCACTTAGCCAAGTTTTGAAACATCAAACATGCAAACATTGACACAAGTAATGCATCCAAAAAATGGAAAAACTTATGTGAAAATCTGAAAGCAAGTTCAGACTTCAGAGTATATGTTCACAATTTTACAGAGTAAGAAAAGTCTTACAGAGAACCTAATGCCTCAAAGCAATCAGTGTCACAAAACTGTTCGATCTGGACGACTCTACCAAGCCCACATTGCCTCTTTCTAAGCTTTCAAAGACAGGTATCAGTGGCACCCATGACCCCAAATTTTACAAAATCATACAAACATGGGAAGCATTCAGAAAATTGTTTGCTCCCCCAATTCTTGACCAGCCATTCCTTCCCTGATGACCTTCTCAAAGAAATCTTCCAATGTGTCCTTCCCATAGCTTGGAGTTTTCTCTGCATTGTACTCCTCGGTCTCCGGATCCAAAACCAACATACTCTCAGCAGCATAGTACCTCCCAATTTTCCCAAACTCTGCCGCATCTTCCATTGAAGGGAAGATCTTCACAAGAAAATCAAGAACCCCTATTGCAAAATCCATTATCCCAATCGGAACTTTTAAGAACTTGGGTTCCTTTCCCACTAGCCTAAACAACATCTCCCCCTGCTCCAGTGGTGTCAATGCCTTCCCAGGCCCCCCAATTGGGAGAACCTGGTTAATCTTATCTTTGCTCAAAACGCAGTCTGCAATAAACTTAGCTAAATCCTTCTCACTGATTGGCTTACATGCACATAGCTTCCCGTCCCCAAACATCACATAAGGCTTCCCTTCTTTAACCAATTCGACCTGTCCACCCAAGCTCTTGAAGAATGCGGTTGGCCTCACAATACTGTAGGTGAAATTCTCATCTTCCTCAGCTTCTCCCATCAATTCAGCCTCAAATTTCAACTTCGCTCGCTGGAATTCAAGTAGCGGCTTTTGGACGCAAATTGCCGAGAGGAGAACGAAATGGGAAGCTCCTCGTCTTCTACCAGCCACAAGACTATTATTTGTGGCCTCGTAATCAATCTTCCATGAGTCCTTAACCCCACCACTACGGCTAGCGAGGCAAGACACCACAACATCAATTGAAGATCCTAAGCTCTCAAGACAACTCTCCAGAGAACCCAGATGGGTAACGTCAGAGAACTGTACATTTGCCCCTTTTAACTGTTCTAATGTCTCTTCCTTGCTGTTCTTACCTCTATTTCCGTTCCTCTCTCTGGCAACGGCGATGACGTTGAAACCTCTATTCACCAACTCCTTAACCACGAATTTCCCTATGTAACCAGTCGAACCCACAACCAGAACATTGATGTCCCTTGGGTTTTTGTCCCGGAACGTTGACGGGGAAGTTTCAGCCTCAACAGTTGAGGTAGTTGAAGCCGTTATAGAGCACCGCCCTCTGCTAGTGCTAATCTTAGCAGGTTCTGAGGATTTCAGAGGCAAAACTGAGGAAGGATTAAAAGGGTTGAGATTGAATTGAATTTGGGTGATGGGTATCTGAGAAGGATAGTATCTTTTGAAGCATTGCAACTGTGTTAAACGAAGTGTGAAGCTATTGCTGCAGAAACAAATTGACATTTTTCCTCTTCAGCAATCTGGGTGAGGTGGTGGGCTAGAGAGAGGGGCGGTGGAGGGTTACATTACAGTGGCAGAAAAGGAAGGAAGCTTGGAGGAATCGAAATGGCTTTCTAAATTCTTATGTGGTCGAGATGAAATGCTCCTCTATCAAAACGAAATCTAGAATGTGGACACCAGGAAGAGAAGAGTGGCCGAGATAACACCATAAAAAATCAGACCGACCTGATTGAACCACTGTTTCAAAATCAAATCGGATCGATCGGTTTGGATGATCGATTCAGCCGATTCAGATTAGAATTGGCACTAACCGGTTGATTCCTGAATCTGATTTTATTATGTATTGAACCGCTTGAAACCAATCGGACCAAATCAAAATTGATTGGCCGAATTCTTTATCAGTTTGGTATTAACTATGGTTTTAGAAACCATTAAGGATAAAAGTTGACTAGATCAATCATAAAGATCGGTAGCCAATTGGCCTGAAATCGAAAAACCCGATAAAATTTAATTTTTTTTTATATTTTTTCCTTCTATATTATATATAAAAAATGAGGTCGAATTAATAGGAGATTGTTAAAAGAAACCGATAATGGACCAAAATTGATCAGGCCAATAGCTATTGAATTCGTTTTGATTTTATAAACACAGTACCTCATGAATCTAGTTTTGATCTGACCCAAATCGGACTGAACCACTGGTTTGACAACAATAGTAAGATGGAAGAATAAGAATGATTAACTCAAGATTGATGGACTCCTACTTCAACTGCACAAATGGCTGTGAACAATTTAAACACCAACATAGAAGGGAAAAAGATGTCCAATGCCAACTCTTTACCTCTTACTCATCTAACGGCTAGAATTACTTGGACAAACATCCTCATGTGTTGGCAGATGTTAAGATGTGTATCCAATTTGTCCCAATCGTTAAATAGGTAATAGGTAAATGGTTGGATGCCTAAGTCATTGGAAAGGAGCAGGATCCCTATAGAGGAACTTCTGTGGAGCACACAAACATGCCAATTGGGAATTATTGATACTAAGCGCTTAAGCCCACGAGGCCTTGATGAAAATGAAATAGCTTGATATTGGCCTGCTTGATCGGTGAATTGGAACATTTCTTCTTTATGGGTTGAAGCAGGCAATAGATGTAGGATGTAGGATGGAGGATGGAGAATAAAAAAAGATCTGGAATGACTCCAAGAAAATAGAAGAATTATTAGGTGCGGGGAACACTAAAATTGTGGTATTGGAGCTCAATAGCCCTTTTGTTAGAAGTCCATACTATTTTGCTTAAAACCACTTTTTCACTCGTTCATATGCACGATATGGTCCTCACTATGCGGAATTTAGTCACAAGGGTTATGATTAATAGGTTTTCCATCTACAACATTAACCATGGCATTGATGTTCTATCATACATTCAATAATTAATAAAAGAATTTATTTTGATAAAAAAAATGAATATTATATCTTGGGTTGGGTTGGGCCTGAAGGGTTTCAAGCCTGGCCCTGCTCAGTTGTACATGCCCTTATCATACACCCTTAAACTGTTCTGCCTACCCTCAACTCTCTGATGGAGAAGATTCTAATATCAATCTGCCGGCCATTGTATATCTCTCTCAGTAGTCAGTCGTCGTTGCACACCCTTTTTCACTATCACCCAACCTGCCAACGTAATCCAACCCAACACCACCGGAAAAAAATCGTCTGTAATTCCGATCTTGTACAATTCCGTGCAATACCACCTTCAGGCGGTGACACATGTATTGATACCAATACAATGGTCCAGATCTGATTTAAATACCTCTTAATTGATTTAATGTTTTGTTAGTTGTATCAGATCTGGACCATTGTATTGGTATCAATACACGTGTCACCGCTTGAAGGTCCTGCCACCTCTCTCTCTCTCTCTCTCTCTCTCTCTCTCCATTTTTCCCTGCTCTAACTGAACACCATTGGATTAGGATCTCTCAGATTCTACAATCATAGAATCTGAGAGACGTGTAAGGACCTACGATGTAACTGGCTATACCCTAGTTTCAACTCTCCATCACTAGGTAAACATTCCAATCCAACGACCAGGTGACCCTAAACCCTTAGATTCGTAAACGTGATGAGCACATCTCCTGACCTCCAACAGAGTTGGGAAAACGAGGGTTTCAAGAAAACTAAACCATAGAGAGTTTCTCTAGACGTTTCGAAGTTCGAACAGTGCAAGGAAGGAAGAAAGCGGGTGTGGCGGGAGGAAACTGGGAGAAGCTGTGCTCGCCTCAATTTCCTTCCAATTAGGGTTTTACTTTCGAAAGGTTTTCGAATTCCCTGAATCATTGTTCCCCGTTTGAACGTCGTTTCTTCCAATCCAATGGTGCGCTCTAATGGTGCTAGATTTGCTTACTGGTTTGCCCGACGTTCCTTCCGTTCGAAGCTTGTCGACGATTCTTCAATAACCGTAAGCTTCCCTTTCCTTCCTTTCTTCCTTCTATATTCTCCCCTTTATTCCTTCTATATTCTCTTTATTGATTTTTTTCCCCTACGTGTACAGTCAAACAATTCTTTGTGCGGAGGGAGCTCTCGGGGATTTGTTTCAGGAATCTGCAATTCATCTCGTTTGTTGGGATTTGGGAATTCAGAAAATGGTATTTATGTTTCTGGTTATGCCTGGTTGAGTTACAATGTTTTGAGTTGTTAATCATGTTCTTTTTTCTGATACCAGTTAATCAGAGAAATGGGGTTTGGGTTGGAATTTTACGTGACAGTTCGGATGCTAAGAGATTGTTTCATGGGACGGGTACTGGAAAAACCTTTGCTTTCTTGTTCTCCGCATTATATGTAGTTTATGGTCTTCATATTTTATCTTTTGAATATTTATTTGTATCTGTCTTCTTTTCTTAGGGTCAACGAACATGTCTGTCAGAGACTATTATGATGTACTTGGAGTAAGCAAGAATGCAAGTGCATCAGAAATAAAGAAAGCTTATTATGGGGTAGGCATCTCCGATTCTCCATTATCATAATTTCTTTCAACTCTAGTAGTACTTTTTTTAGCTGTGGTTATCCTTTTTTGCTTTTTTGGGTGTGGTTATCCTTGATATTTAGTATATTGGCTTCGTTTGCAGCTAGCAAAGAAGCTTCATCCAGATACAAATAAAGATGACGCTGATGCAGAGAGGAAATTCCAAGAAGTTCAGAAGGCCTATGAGGTATTTTTTACGTTGATTATTTTTTTTTTGGGGTTGGTAGAAGGCTTATAGCCCCTAAAAACATGAACAAAATATGCTAAATTTTTTATTTATTTTTTTCCCAGGCCTTAAAAGACGACGAAAAGCGGCAAATTTATGATAAGGTGTGTTTAAGAAGGAAAATAATATCTATCGTTTTGGTTGCACTTATTTTCTCAAGATGGAAGTAAATTATTTTATAATTTTAGTAAATGTAACTTTAGTTAGAGGTAATGTAGATACACTATTACACAGTGGTAGCATTTCCTTTTTTCCATCTGCAAAGACATAGCCTCAAGTGATTACACTGAATATTCGATCATGTATGAGATTCAATATGAACAGGATATAGCCAGACCTGATGGGAGGAAATTGGTAATTGTGGTCTAGAAACTTAAAGCAATCTCTTTTTTTTCTGAGAATATTGTAAGGCTTTTGTCGAAGGTCTTGGAAAAATGTCTACAACTCTACGCATCCATGGGCAAAAGTTTTTTTATGGCCTAGGTGTCACCTAGGTACTTAACAGGCTAAATTTTGGCCTAGTGATCCCAGCCTAAGTCCCTAGCACAGCCCTGACTTCGAAACAGTTTGGGGTTTTTGGCTGTTGTAGTCACATAGCAAAATGAATCAAACGATGGTCTAGGCATCTGCCCAGTCACGTTGGCACATGCCTGCTGAGCCTGGTGATTGCCTGATTGTCTAGGTATCCTACCAAGTTTCCTTCCTTTGTGACTCCTCTTTTGTATTGTTCTGTACTGCTATTTTATAGGTTTCCTGATCAAGTGGTCTTGTATTCAGTCAGGGGCTAGGAGCTCCCATTCCACTATCTGTATTTTACTTGTCACAATAGAATCATATAACAATGGTAAAACACCTATAGTCTCCAAGGAAGTTTGCCACTGTACTATGAACTGGAGGAATGCTAGTTAGATGGAATGGAATTGCTTCTCACATCTGATGTGGGATGCAGAACAGGCCAAGCAAAGGTAATTATTTGACATTGTGACTATCAAGTGGGGCCTATATGGGAGCTTTCCTAAAGCTTGAGATACACCATGATTTGTAGAAGACCATAAACTGTAGGTGGCAATGTGGCAGCTTACTTGTATGGCATGGATTGCTATTCCTTATTCTACTCATCTATTCGTGGCAGCAAGTTTATTCTTGTATTTCGATGTTTCAAGTCTCCTGTGGTACTAGGGTCTAGGTATAATTTTTGCCACTGTAATCTGGTTTGAATGATTGAGGTTTTCAGTCCTTGTTCTCGTTGTCAATTTATTTTTCATCAAGACATTAATTGGTCCCAAAGTTGTTTTGATACATGCTATTGTCAAAGGTGACTGATGTAAATAAGTCACTTGGGCTTATTTTATTGCAAATAAACCTTGGGTTGTGTTATATATATGTTGGGCCTTTGATCCCATGGGTTTTCTTTGAGATAGACCACTTTAATGGGCCTAAAATATGGGTAGAAGGTAGAAAATGGGATTTAATTTATTAATTTAGTTAGCTGCTATTTAATTCATTAAAGGCCAATTAGACCATTGGTCGGTTGTAAAGTCCTATATGGACTATTAGTTAGTTAATCCTACTCCATGTTGGAGTCATAAAGTCAAGTCCTAGTCATATTTTGAATTCCTAGTTGTAGTAGGAGTGTCTAGTCCTATTGGAAAACTAGCTCCTAGTTGGAGTAGAGTATCTAGTCCTATTGGGAAATTAGCTCCTAGTCGTAGTTTGATTGCTATTCTACCCACTATAAATAGAGGAGCTTATGTACTTATAATGGTAGGTTTGAATAAAGAATAAGGAAATTATCTGATACCACCCCTAAATTTGAAAATAGCTCAGAGTAACACCCAAAAATGAAAATAATGCCTAGTAGACCCCTCACTTTCATAAAATTATATCTAAAAAACCTATTCCGTTAGGTTTAAGGCGTTAAGTGATGATGTCATCAGTCATTATTTCGCTAAATGCCCAACCTACCCTTATGGGTAAGTTAAGTTACTATAATGACCTTCGCCCCCAATTAGTAAGGCAGAGTTTGGGAAATACTTTCCCAAAATCCACAACCACTGCTCTGATATTCCTAACCTCTGGTCGCCGCTGCTACTCTGCTCCTTTCACCTGCGAAGACTACACCTAAGAACTCCTCTGTCCTCCAAACCCATGAACGAATTAACCACTTCAAATGATCTAACAAATCTATTCAATTCCCCAAATCCGCTTTCCTCTTCAAATGCCCAATTGGGATTGAAAGCCACCACCAGTTTCGGATATAAACTATCAATAACCGCTTTCATAACATCCAATTTTGAAGCCTCTGGCGCCAAAAACACTGCTACATCGGCGGAATTCAAGACTCTGTTATCATAATCAGTGATCGAAAAAAGGTAGATTTGTTCAACCTGGTTTGATTTCGATGACAGAGACTCGAAGGCTTTGTTAGCTATATCTTGTAGAAGTAGGATCGGGCCATAAGATTAGGAACTTAAGCGGAGAGCCTTTTTTTCTAATGGGTAGATCTCCGAGCACCTGGAGAGCGAGTTGGGACAGAGACTGCCGAATCATCGATGATTGGGATCTCGATTCAGAACCTGGGCTGGTTCTGTTTCCTAAGCTTGCCTGCTGCGAGTCGGGTTGTTGAGGGGCTTCTCTAAGGTGGTTGAGAGGCATGTCTTGGATTGTAGGATGGCTTCTTCCTTAGTGGTGAGTGGGGTGTAAGATGACAGTGAAGGTTGCAGAAATAAAGGCCGATGGAGTAGCTGCTTATGGGGCAATAAGGAAAGGTAGAGGTGATGGTGTTCATAATGATTATGATGGTAAGGTCCGTAAGGAGTTGGTTGAGATGGGAAGAGAGTTCTTGTTGAAGGCTTCAATGGAGCGGTGGGTTTTGCGATTTTAATTGTTGGTGTTCGGAGTTTGAGGATATTGGAAGCCATTTGAGTAAGGTAAAATAAATGGATGTTAGTGCATCAGAGAACACGTGGGCACTGTTTGCGAGACAAGGGATGGAACCCGTAGTTGACTCGGACATAACCAATGCAGTTTGTTTCTTGGCCAGAGTTTGCAGCGGCTCCATTTGCGTCCTCGTCATGGCGTCGTGGTCGTGGGTGGTTTCAGGAAAGATTGAATCTGAAACCAAACCAATCGGTTTGATTTGGAAATGGTTTCTTTTCGATTTGGGTTGATTTGGCATGTATATTTATATTTGGACCTTCCATGTAATGGTTTGGAAAAAAATGGACTCTATTTAGAGTTTAAGGATAAAAGGGACATTTCTCATTTTCAATTAACGGTGTTACAAATTAAGGGCGTGGTAGACATTATTTTCATTTTTTGGGGTTACTCCAAGTTATTTTCGATTTTAGGGGTGGTACCAGATAATTTCCGTAAAGAATAATTGCAGTTAATTGCTTAGAACAGCTGGGATAGCTATGGGTGAGAAGCCCGGGCCGAGACTGCCGCTCCTCCCCTACTTTTCCCTTTGTTTCTTCTTGTTTAAAGCTTTTTATTTTATCCTAAAGTTACTGCTATGGAAGTATACGACTGTTGTGAGTTTTCAGAAGTTCAGATCTGTCCTAGTTACAAACTAGAATTGATTCTCTCTTCTGAAGCCTGCGATTATTTCTCCTAGGTCAGAAAATCAAGAAAGTTTGTAACTTTACAACCAACCGTCAGAATCCTCTCAACTTTGGGGGTTTTTGTACCCTCCTTAGGGACTATCTACGCCCAAGAGTGCAGCTCAATCGGACTTTTACAGACCTGGCCGCACCTCTCTCTCTCCAGCTCTATAGCAGGTCTTTCTCTCTCCTATCGGGTTGGGTTTTGGGCTGGTTTTGCTCTTGCATTGTTATTGTATCCTTGGGGGTTTATTTGATGGTCTTATTTCTTTGTTTCCTGCTCCTATTTGTATTGTTTGGGGTTATAAACTGCTAGGGTAGTTTCTTGTAATCTATTCCTGCATTAGTGACTATGGGCATTTTTGAACTATTGAGTTTGAAATATGGTAAAGTTGCTCTCCATGATTGGCTTGTTTCAAGGCCAGACCTGAAGCTTACATATTACCCAAATTGTTTCCTGTGTTGACTTTGTAACTCGTCAGAAATTCTTTTACTTCAAATATTCAGCTACTAAGCTAGATTGCAAATCTAGTGTGAGAAATAAGGTGTCGTAGATGAATTTTTTCCTTCTAGATATATATATTTTTTAAATAGGGTGTATGACCCTCTCTCCATTCTATCCCCCCCCCCCCTTTTTTCCCTTCTAAATGGAATTCTGTTGGGTAACCTGAGAAATGGGTATTTGTATTGGCCTCATAGGAGTTATTGTGGCTCAATATTGTATCAAGTCAAGAACAAAAAAGACAGAAGATGATCAAGAATTGAAGTGGACAATCATTGCATGATGAAAGAAAATAGAGATGGCCTTAGATTACATAGGAGAGCCATGTTATTCCGTTGGAGGTGGAAACGACTTTTTTCTTACTTATTTGTCATCCAAAATGATGGACCTTCCTCCACGTCTTTGACTTTTCTGACAACCTGTTTCCCCAACTTTGGTATACTTTTTGTTCATGTCTAACAAATATAGGACATCAAACTAAAAGGGAAATTTTATGAGATGGCTGTAGATCAAACATGTTTAATGAATCATAAACTTATAACATTGCACAAGCAATATGCAATTCAACCATGGAATGAGCATTAATAAGATGGAGATGTTGAGAAAAGTAGAAAAAATTGGATGGATAAAATTCAATAAATAGACTTGAGGGAGCTCCTTCTTTAGGGTGTTGGGGGCTTAATTGGTAAAAAAATACAGGAATATCGGTTAATACGATTGGTGTAATATATGCGTATTAAGATGAATGATTACCATTCAGGACTAATATTGAAAACGATGGTTGGAAGGCTAGAAAGATGTGTTGGTTGTGACAGTGGAAAATGTTTCAGGACTTGCGTTTTGTTGGATAATATGACACTTGATAGGCTAAAGTGCCAAAATGGGATTCCTGTATTGAAAAAATCGGGGAAAAAATTGCTTCTGAATTGTTCATTAGCAGCACGAGTTACTGAATTATATTTGTGGTTGATTCTGTTCCCCCCCCCCCCCCCCGGGTGTCCATAGTTCCTTTGGTGATCATGTTATATATCATTTGTGTTGTTCTTTTCCCATTCACCTCTTTTTATTTTTTATGCTAATAGTAATTTTTTTCTCTTTGGTTCAATTTGATAGATTGGTCCTGATAGATACGAGCAAGGTGTTGCAGAGGGTGGCCCTGGTGGTCCATTTGGAGGTGCTGGATTTGGTAACCCATTTGAGGATATCTTTGGTGGTGGCACAGGCGGATTTAATGATGTAAATACCCTTCCCTCTTTTTCGTAGAGTTATGACATTCATAGTTGTCAAGGCACCGCCTAGATGACAAGGTGGGCTTTGATGCCCAAGATAACTTGTTGCCTTATGTATTAAGGAGCCAAATGAAAGAAATATAAATGAAATATGGCACTCTCCCTTGGTGAGCTTGGCCTCATGGTGTGGTCTCACCTTGGCTTGCCTTGGCCCCATTACACAGCAATATTGCAATTTATCTCGCTTTCTTTTTCGTCTTTTGTAGATCTCATTCATTAAAGGTCTCAACTTTCAAGTTTCTTCATGAATATGATGCAATGGTTGAAATTTGATTCAGATATTGGAATAGAAGTTCGTGAATCTGAAAAGCTATGACAATAAAACTTTCTGAAAGTTCAAATTATATGTGGTCACGTTTCTTCATGAATATGTTTCAATGGTTGCAATTTGGTTCAGATATTGGAATCTAAGTCAGTTTAGGAGTTATTTTATGTCATTTTAAGTCTGTTAAAGGTTAAATGAGTAGTGGTTCAAGTTATATTAGGATTAGCCTAGTTATAGTTGGTGGGAGTAAAATTTTTACAATTTTATGTAAGCATATAAATACCCTGCTATCTAGCTATGTGAGATTGAATGGAATAGAGTTGAGTGCTGTCTTCTTATGGTACCCTGTTTTCCTCCTTTATTTTGCCACAAATTTTTTTTTTTAATCTGAAACTACATATCCTGTCTTCTGTTACCACTGATCTGATCCTCAGATATAGATGAACATCTCCCTAGTATCATCATCTAATAGATCCATGCTATTTTTTTCAATTCTTCCTTATATGTCCAATCGTTTCTTCTAGAATCTCAGTGATTTTAAGATTTTTCTGCATAATTTAATAAGTTAGATCATCGGGAGAAGCCAACCGTAATAATTTGTTCTCAAATTCATTGGTTTTAGCTCCTTCAATCTGAATCTAATCACTCTTTACTTGGGAACTTTTGAATTATGTAGTTCTCTTAGATGGTCATTGGGTCATGGATCGAAATATGGATTAATACAAAAATGTAAAGAAATTTCCTTCTTGTGCAGACTTTTGATTTCTTATTATTTTTTGTGCTTAGCGGGGCTATCAAGAATTCGTTATCTCATTCATCATTTCATAAAAATAGGTTGAGTGATGGATTGTCTTGTTGGACGTAATGCATGTAGGACGTTTTTGCTGGACTGATCTATATGGTACATCAGGTAGACGGCTGGTACCTTATTATAATCTGTCGTTATAAGCTTGTAGCTGATTTGTAGTGGTGCATCAGGTTGATAGCCGGCACTTATTGTAATTAGCCATAACCCGTCAATCTTTTTGCATGGATCCTCGCACTCATCCTTGCTTGGAATCTCCATGTAGCCGACCCCATTTAGTTGGGATAAGGTTTTGGATGTTGTTGTATATTGGAATCTAAGTTTGTGATTCTGAAAAAGCTATGACTATGAGAACTTTCTGAAAGTTCAGATTATATGTGGTCATTGATAACTAGAAAAAGGTTTACAAAATATGGGCTCATTTGTTGATACCTAACTACCTAAGAGCTTTATCACTGCAATTTTAGTAGTAAGCCATCAAAAAGGTCCTTTTTCTTTTCTTTCCCCTTGGGAAGGGGTTGCTAGTGGGCTGTTTCTACATTGTTTAATTTTCCATAAATTTATCTTATTATGCAACATTGCAACATATGGGATGAAGTTTCTCTCTCTCTCTCTCTCTCTCTTTTAATATGGAACTAGAGCTATTAGATGATGGCTTTTGTTGTTCTAGGTCATGTTTGAATTCATTGGTACGATTCATTGGGTAGCCACTAGTTGGTATCGTATTCTTAGAATATGCAAGTTGAGTGCTTTTTTAGGCCTTTTTTTTGGGTGAATTAATAAATGCATTAAAAGAAGGGGGAGGAAGAATGATGGAGGGCTGGTAGGGGTAGGGAAGAATCCCTGAGATAAACTCAGAGTTGCAGGGGAGGGAGAGAAGATTCGCACAAGAAAAGGGGGGGGGTAATCGCACATACACTAGCCTGTAGGCTCTTACCAAAATCAATCTCAATTCATTCTTTCATTCTCTGCTTTTGTCCACCGGTTACAACCGTTATAAAGGAAAATAAAGATTCTAACATGGAAATAAATCCTAAAAAGAAACTAACTCAAAAAGAAAGGAAATCTAAAACCAACTCTAACTATGTCTTACGTATGCAACTTCCCAAAAATAAACAGAATAAAATAAACTAACAATATTATTCTGCTAAATGAAATAAACTACTATAATCCTACTAGACCCATGACTCAAATGTGGATCCGGTTCATCTTTGACTGGATACCCAGATGGGTATGGATCGCTCCATGGGTGCGTATCTACATCAGAGAATACATCCCCTAAGGGAGATTACAAACCCAATAAAGGTAACCAAATTCCAGAAAGGACAACATCCAAGGCTCAGTGGGCTTGAGGACTAGAAGTCATGTCACAAATGACATGTCCATTACATTACAAAGCGTGGTGGTGATTGATCAATTAACACAGTTAGGGCCGGGCATGTTCGGTAAGCCTTTAAGATTAGTTATATTTATCTTATTATAAAGCTAAAGCACAAAGACGAGAAGGCATCTAATGCGGCAATCCCCACGATCCGAGTCCAAGCTTTTGGAATTGGAACAAGTTTGGCAGTAGATCACAAATCTTGGCGATCTTCTCTATCTAATGAATGGAAAGTCCACTTTGAAATCGTTCGCCCTGCACCCACCCTTGAGTATATGCTTCAACAGGAGTCAAACAAGGGTAGATTGATACAATGAACCTATGGTAAAATGCCCGCCGTAACCCGTAGATAAAGTACATTACATAATCCGTTTTAGGGATTGGCGACTTATCCATTCAATGACTTTGGCACTGGACGTTCCCAAAATGGCGGTAGACCAAAAATTAGGATACATTATGGGAAAATGAAACTTCCGTGGAAGAGAAGCAAATGAAACGTTTTGATAAAAATTCTCATAGAATTGAGAATGAAGTTTTCATTCTGTACATGCCAGATCATGAATTAATAACTACATCCAATCTCCAAAAAATTCCCAATTCCCACATGGGCTTAAAATAAAAAAGAGCCAAGAAGCCCAAACAACTTAAAACTCTAAAGCCCACATGGGCTGAACAAGAGCCAAGAAGCCGAAAGTAAGGAGGATGGGCAAACAAGGAACTTTACCCATTGTATCTCATCACTTCAACTTCCAAGCTGCCAAGACATGAATTAGAGCTCTGGCAGCAAAAAGGCAGTCACGGCAGCATGGCACGGCCCTTGTGGAGGGCTATGGCCAAGCGAGAAGCTGGCCAAGTGGAAGTGACAGCCGCGAGGATGGGATGCCAGCCTTGCGGAGGGCATCAACGCAGCGGCTGTCGGCCGAGCATGGCTGGTAGCCTTGCAAGTAGCTTGCCAAGAAAGCGCTGGTGGAACAAACGATTCGATCAGGGAGGAACTTGAGAACTCGTTGAATCTGCCAAGGATCTAGAAGAGAGCATGGCTTGGCCAGCGCCACAAAGGCACAACCGAACTGTTCAGCGACTCAAGGATGAGCAGCTATAGGCCCAAAGAGCATTGGTGGAGGGAGGAGGAGAAGTGAACGCATTGATCTGGGAGGATCTGGAGAACCTGGCCAAGTATCCAGATTAGAGCAGGTCAGATCAGCTGTTGGCCGGCGACACAAAGCCATACCCGATCAGAGCAGCAGCTCAAGGATGAGCAGCTGCAGGCCCAGAGAACGCCAGCGGAGGGAGGAGCCAACTAGTCAATTTGGGAGGATCAGGAGAACCCTGGCAAGACAACCAAGGACCAGACCAGAGCTGCTGCAAGGCCAGCAGCACAAAGTCACACCTGATGAGCAGCAGCTCAAGTCTCACCAGATCTGAGTCAAGACGGGAGAGGAAGGACTGGGGAGACGGCAAGGGTGGATCACGACCTCCTGAACGTGTGAGACCGAAGAAGAAAAAGTTGAGAGTGAGAGGGTGAAGAAGAAAAGAAAAGAGAGCAGGATGAGAGGGAGAGGACGAGAGAAGTAGAAGGAAGGATGAAGGGGGGGGGGAGCAGCCTGGCCAAGCAGCGGCCAGACTAGGTTTCTCGTAGAGTTCTTGTGAAGCGATAGAGGGCTTCCCACCCCTTCTAAAAAAAGTTGTGGTATAAACTCCATTTTTTTTTTAGGCCTGTTAGGTTGTTTAAAAGACTAAAATTTTCAAAATGGCACCTGAAGGGATTTGAACTCATGATCAATTGACCAAACCCCTTGGTAACAATGATAGATGTCTGGATTTTCATTGTCATTATTGTTATTACTAGTATAGCCATAGAAACAGGTTTCTGTTATGTGGCTACTCAACATTTTGACTAACTGTTGGGTGACTTGGGTCCCCTTTCCTTGTTCTGCAATTTCCTGTGGCTAAATTTGGTTTAAGTTGGGCTTTGGTGTATTTTTCTATGTACCTGCATGTTTTGTGCTTCAGAAATTTCAAATGTTAGTGCCGTCATCTAATTTTGTTCTTGTTATTTGATGGGTTGCAAAATTTTACAATCGAACTCCAGTTCTTCAAGAATCTCTATAACCGTGATTTTGGCGGTCAGGACGTCAAGGTTTGTCTATCCCATTATCTGTTAATTATCGAATTATTTTTGCTAACTTCTTCTTCTCTTTTTTTTTTTTATGTTGTTTTCTTTGACACCTGTCCCCCCCCCCCTCTTTTTTCCATAGGTTTCACTTGAATTGTCATTCATGGAGGCCGTTCAGGGTTGCACCAAAAATGTGACATTTCGTGCTGATGTACCATGTGATGCTTGTGGTATGGCATTAATCTTCTCACTTAGTGATCCCTTATTATCTAGAAGCTTAATATCTGTGCAATAATTGTCATTGCTTTCCAGATGATCTGTAGTGTCGATTAAGTTCCCAATCTAAATTTGTAAATGTCCATGGAATTACCTTGGCAGGTGGTACTGGTGTTCCTCCTGGAACCAGGCCTGAAACATGTAAGCCGTGTAGGGGCTCTGGAATGGTTTGTTTCCTTGAACTCTTTCTTGGTCTATATTCACATCCTTCTGTGTTCATGGCTAACAGATGTGTTGCTGATCTATCTGCAGGTACACATGCAGAAGGGCCCATTCAGGTTGCAGTCCACCTGTACACATTGTGGTGGAACAGGGAAAAGTGTGACGGTATAGAGCGTGTTGTATCTGTTTCTTCGCTTTCTGTTTGAATTATTTAAAGTTAATAAACTATTTTTTATGAAGGAAACGCCCACGAATATACCGCCATTATATTCCCCCCCATTTGTTGGAGGTCCAAAATGTCCTCCATTGTTTCCTGACACCCATCCATGCTCAATGTTGGCCAGCAGTGAAGGAATTCGGATGCAGATCGATCATTGGATCTGCAAGTGATGGGCTTGCTTTAGGATTTGAGGAAGAAGATTCTATTCTGAAGGCTAGATTTGGATCAGGGATCTACTCTTATGGGGAGATTCAAAAGAATAACTACCAGCGAGGTCTGGGAGGGGCATTGTTTACACAGCCTTAACCCCTTGCTTCGTAGGAGAGACTGTTTCCAAGTTTTGAACCTGTGACCAACATGTTTCAATAGTGCAACTTAACCATTGCGCCACAGGCCTGCCTACTGGCAGATTTAAAAGAATAACTACCAGATTTTAGAAATTAATTTTCGGAATAAAAACCCAGAAATAAAATATCCCCAAATAAAGAAAGTGATGAAGTGGAAATATGAAGAGAGGGAAGATCCATAAATGGATAAAAGAGAGCAGATGGGAGGAAAATGGGGAGAATCAGCCCTAGATTTAGGATTTGAAGGTGGTGGTGTTGTGGTAGGGAGAGATAAAAGAAAGGTAAGATCGCATTTGGAGGAGAAAAAAAAAAACAGAATCAATAACAACAAAAAAGGAAAGAGAACTTAGGAGAGCAAGTAGCAAGAAGAAAATAAGAGGGTAATACTGTGGGGGGAGAAGAGACTAGAGAGAGCCACACAAGGCAATAACAAACTAATCCATTCCAATCAAATCCAAATCATTGGGGCTGTGGGGGTGGGTTGATGACATTCCTTATTTATAGAAACTGAAATAAAATATCCTAGATTGACTCAACTACTAAGACTTTCCTAACTAGGCAACTAATTAGGACTTTTAACTCTCCTAAACTAATTCAAAGACTAACAACTTAGGATAAGATAATGGGACCCACTAATAAAATATAATTTTTCGTAGAGCCCCTTAAAACTCCACATTTGGGACTTATATTTCAGCCCATTGCAACAATAAATACCAAAAAACTAAAGCCCAACCCTAGCCTATACTAAAACCGAGTTTTAAATTGGGCCTGCATTAAATTCCTCCTTCACCATGGCTTGATGAAAACTGTCCTTTTTTATAAGTATTATTAATTGCAATATATTTGACATATTTAAATAATTCACTTGCATGCATACATAAACGACTGACTGTATGTTTATTCTGTATGCATTCATTGAGATATCTCCAATGTGGTTTCAAAAGGCACCACAAAATACTCACTTGTCCTGGATTGCCATGAAGTCCACTTATAAATTCTATTGGCCAATGGAGCTTAGTTATGATGACTATTTCCCATTCCATTAATATGTAATAAGAAAGCGTTAGTATCCAGAGGAAACACCCAATAATACTCCTAACTCCAAAGAGTTGGAAATGGGTCCAAACCTCCTTAGCAAGAACACGGTGGATAAACAACCAGGAAACTCCATTGGTAACACATATGGCACATCTGGGGAAGCAACAAACAGGTTTTCCTTCTTCAGTGGACGTATACAGGCATCTATTACAACTTGAATACATGCATTTGTTGTGATTTGAATGGCCCATTACATAATTACATATTGGATTGACTGTCTCTTATGCATGGTTGGAAGCTTGTATACAAAAGCCCTGAGTTCTCCTAGCGGGCTTTTGCATATAGTAGTTTGTTTAAGTGTCGTCATTCTATTTAAATGTGAGCCAGGTGCTAAAAAAAAAAAAATTGCTCCCTTGCTTCTGAGAGATTCCTTTTTTATTTATTTATTTATATTTCCAGTTCTTGAAATTTGTCCGTCTTTTGTGAAACAATTGTGGCCTTAAGGTATTACTACATGCACCTTTTTCTGCAGAGCTTTTGCAAATCCTGTAAAGGAAATCGTGTTGTGATGGGATCAAAATCAGTCAAGTTGGATATTATTCCAGGTATTTTCAATTATCTTTTGAACCAAATATAGTTCTTAATGTAATTAATTGTTTATACTACTGCTGAATTTGTGTTGGCTTTTTAGACTAATGCAATATCATAATTAAGTTTAACTATTTTTTTAAACTTCTCGTTTGCTGTTCTTTGTCTTATTTTTTTCACTGCTCTTTCTTCCAAATACAGAGATCATCTCTTTTTATTAGTTCTTTTGAGGTGTAAGTTGTTTTTTTTCATCACCCCCCTTCTGTTTATGGTTATGGACAAAATTTTTGAGATTCAAATTATCTATTTTTGGATTCTTATTTATTCTCCAGTAATTTATTTATAGTTTGACTTGAGAAGCATGTATATCTCTTATTTTATCTGATTGTGGCTTCCTATTGTGCTTCCTTATATCTGTGCGGCTGAAACCAGACATAAATGGTACCTCCAAGTTCTGTTGGTGTGCCAACTCTATCTTTGATAGATGACGGCTGCATCAATTCAGCTTGTGGAAAAATCTTGCAAATCCAATACAAGAGTCTTGACTTGCTTTTGGAAATTTAAATCTGGGCATCAGAAGATACTGGTATAGTTCAGGCAAGACTTACCAGCAGTTTTGACTAGAATTTAGGGTGGACTATATAGCTGAAACTCATTTTTCTATGCTTTTAGAGTGGGAGGCTGATATTTTTTCCACCTTTTCCTTGACATGGCATGTGTCAAAGCAAGCAAATGGCAAAACCTATGCAAGGCCCAAAAGTGTGCATAAAAAATAATTAAGAGTTATTTAAAACCAGCTGTCTGGTATTCCTCTTTTAGAGAGAATGAAATTTCTTCCCACCATCAAGTGTATAATTTTTTTTTCTAAAGCGTGAATTAAACTTAACTCTCCCTTTCCTTCTCCCTCTCCCTCTTCCTCCCCCCTTCTGCTTGTCTATCTAATCTATCTATTTGTTCGTCTTGATGTTTGAGGCAAGGGAAAGCAGGTGAAGCAAAGGCTTTAATGACCCCTTAAAAAAAAAAAAAAAAAAAGAAGGCAATGCCATGATGCAGTAGCTTTATCATGGTTGAACCAGTATGATGCAGTTTGCCGATGGATTTAGGATATCTTTTATTTACTTTCCATTTTTAAAGCTAGAATTAGTTGGTAGTAATTTTATTTAGATTGAATTTTTATTTTAGTTGTCAATTAGTTTAGTTTCCATTTTAGTGAACTCCCAATTTTATTGCTTTGGTTTTCTTTTATAAGCTATGTAATACACTAGTAACAGACAGATTTTTGGAATGAATTTGAGAAATTAGGTTTTGGTTGAACAATGGCGGCCGACCCTCTTTTCCTCCTCTTCTGATTTTCTCCCCTCTTCTGATTTTTCCTTATCTTCTTCTTCTTCTTCCCTCTTTATTTTCTGTTTAGTTTTTGAAAGAGAGTGACTTAAAGAGTAAGTAGGAGTGTGATTGACGATCCAAGCCCAGCCACCCAGTTCAGGTTGAAATACAGGTACAGACCCAAGATCAATCTCCATTATCAGGGTTTGAGCTACAGTCGACCTTGGCTGGAACTCTCCAACCGATCAGCCAAAACTCAAGCCCTTTGGAGGGTTTCTTAAGGACCACTAGGGGGCCCATCGACCAGAATTGCAGAGCCATCCAAGGCCTGTTGAAGCAACGGCAGGAAATTTCCTTCTTGCCTACGAAACCCTTCTCTGCCCAGATCTGGTTCAGGTCTTCGATCTCTCTCACTATTGGATTGCTTGGACTAAAGCTTTAACCGAGGGATTTCCACCTATAGGCGACCCTCCTCCAAAAATTCCAGGCCAAACCGAGAAGCATTCAAGGAGTTCTCTTCTCTTTCGTTTTCCCTGGTTCTTCCACCTTTGCTGGTTAGTATCGTGAGGGAGAAGAAGCCTTTGTTTATACACATTAATTCTGGTTATTACGAATAAGTCCCTCCAACTTCTGAATTCTTTATTAAAGACACCCCTCTATTAGTTTGCAAAATAACCCCTAACTCTTGGCTTTATTTCAGCTTAACCCCATTATCATCTTATTTTCAGATTTGATCCTTCTCTTTGGATTTAATTCCTGTTAAGTCCCTATTCACTTATTTCACTCTAAAAGGGGTTTAAATTGTACCAAAAATTACAATATTGCCCCTGGTCTTGTCTAAAGTGAACTATTTGGTTATTTAGTGTGCCCTAAGCGATCCGATTTCAATCCTTGGAACCGGGATCTGCATCACAATATGTCTTACTTTGGAAACCCAGACTGAGCCACATCCTGACACTTACAAGGTGCTTGAGTGAACCACACTAATTTTAAAATAAATGATAGTTTTTTGCTCACATATTCTATTGATGGTTAGTTACGGTACAGTGTGACATTCTACCTGTAAACCGTGGCTATTAGACAAAGAGGTAGGTAATTGTCGGTTTGAAAAGTTGAAAATGCGTTTTTCTTTCAAGTACAGTGGCCTAGAGATGAAGCTTCTTCCTGCGAAAGACCTCCTAGCCTTTAGCCTTAAGTGAACACCAGGGTTATTTCTCCTCCAGAGAGTTGACTCAGACGACATTTTTGGTCCTCATCCAAACTCTATGGAATTGAGTTCTTCTTAGAGAGAGAGAGAGAATTGATGCAGTTGCATTATCATGGTTGGGCCGGTATGACCCGATTTGGAAATCCAGACCAAGACAAACCAGACCCAACCCGAGATTTGGTCCAAAAGGGGTTGATAGGGAATTCTTTATGTGATTGGGTTTAGGTACATAGGAGTTCCTGTTTTAGTGGTAGTTTCCTAGTTTGCTTCACGTTCTATTTTCAGATTAAGGAGATTAAGAGTTTTTCATATTTATATACTTGCAATTACGAAGAGGAGAGTTGAATATTGTGTTGAAAGTTGGATTTTCTTCTCACGGTTGCCAGTGTGCACGGTGTTGTTCCTTTTCTCTACTCTTTTTCCTGCTTTACTATTCTTCTACCTCTCCAACCTTCCTCCTCTCTCAGGTAGGATCTATTCTTTCTTCTATTTTGTTCTTCTTTCCCATTCCTTATTAATACATTTTTTTTTTCTTTCCCCTGCTGCTAACGAACCAACCGGATTGTGAGAGACTTGTTCAATATCTCCACTATCTTTCCCATTCATTTTCAAACTTAGGGGTTGGAATCGATATCTTAGGGTGACCCCACCTGAAAATCAGCAGCCTGCCCGATAACCAACAAAAATTGAGAGTTTCAAACTGAAACTCTAGTCTGCTCTCTCCCGTGCCATCAGGTCTTATTTCAGAAATTTCTTTATAGATTTTGGGCTTGAGATTTGGTTTTTTTGTTTAGTGATGCAGATTAATTACCAAAATAGGCTTGTTTTGTTAGGAATAAGCCTAGGGTTGGGTTCCATACACGTTAGGCCTTTGATCCCATGTGTTTTGAGTGTAATAGACCACTTTTATGGGTTTAAAAAGGGGGCTCTAAAATTGAGTACGGGATTACTAGTTAGTTTCTATTTTCATTAGTTTTCTTTTTAGTTGGGCTTGATTTGAGTTATATTTGTTTCTTTAGGAGTCAACTTATCAATCGAGTCAAGTCATTAGAGGTTAGCTTCATTTTTCAACTAGTTTCTAATTTCAGTTAGTTTCTAATTTCAGTTTTTAGTAACTATTGTATTAGGAGAATATTTGGTTTCCTTTTTGAGGAACCTTCTATTTTTTAATTTCTCCCCCATTAACATTATAAATAAAGAAGAGGAGGCTCCTAAAAGCTTAAAAAGATTTTGATAAAAAAATAATGGCTGTTGCTATTGTCTTCTTCATGAAGAGTTGTCTTGTATTTGATCAAGGCTGAAGGAATTGGTGTTTGATCCAATTGACTCCTTGCGGTGTGAAGTCCATGAGGTCTACTTCAAGTATTATTCTCTTAAGTTTTTATATCTCTTTCAAGACTTATTAGGGTTGCAAAACCAGGTATGTAATCTATCACTCTGCTGCCCAGAAAATTCTGCAAAACAGAGCATCCACCCCTGCTGGAATGACCAGATCTGAGTATTCAATTAGTCCAGTTTTTTTTTTTTTTTTTTTCTAGGCTTTTAGGAGCCCCCTCTTCTTTATTTATAATGTTAATGGGGGAGGAATTACAAAATAGAAGGTTCCTCAAAAAGGAAACCAAATATTCTCTTAATACAATAGTTACTAAAAACTGAAATTAGAAACTAGTTGAAAAAGGAAGCTAACTTCTAATGACTTGACTTAATTAATAACTTGACTCCTAAGGAAACAAATATAACTCAAATCAAGCCCAACTAGAAAGGAAACTAATGAAAATGGAAACTAACTAGTAATCCCGTACTCAATCTTAGAGCTCCCCCTTTTGAACCCATAAAAATGGTCTATTACACTCAAAACACATGGGATCAAAGGCCTAACATGTATGGAACCCAACCCTAGACTTATTCCTATTAAAACAAGCCTATTTTTGTAATTAATCTGCATCATTTTGTCTATATGGTAGTCCAGTCGGTTAGGGATCTTCCATTAAAAAAATTTCAGATCAAACTGAGTTTGTTTGAGAAAGATTTCTCACTCGGAATATATAACTACTTAACAGTACCCTTTATTCCTTTGGCCGGTTGAGGATGCCTAATTTTGTCATTTACAACTAAGGCCCTCTTCTTTTGAGTTACCAAACTGCCTGTATTTGTGTTATTTCTGTTGTATCCCATCTTCTTATTAATTCACAGAATTTTCCTCGTCCCTTTAGAATTAATTTCTGATTTGTCCCCTAGTCCGTTACCTTACTCTCAAGGGCTTGACTTGACTCGTATATTACAGAGTTCCCATTATCTTTAAATTTTGTGCTGTTTAGCACTTGGGTGGGGCCATAGGGGCCTATAATCAGGGTTTTGAACCCGGGGGCATTAGTCTGCCACTGGAAAATTCCCTTAATACCATGTGGTTACATCTGATGAGTGATCAAGAATTAAGGCATCAACAATCATTCAAACCATTCTTATCTTCAAGTTGATTTTATACATTTTACTTTGACACTGCAGGGGTATTCTTATCATGATATGTCCTTGGTTGTCTAGCTGTCTTGGTTCATTGTTTAAGTCTTACTTTGTTTACTTATTTGGAGTTGTAATCTAAGTTGAATTCTTGACTGATTTTATAAATACAAAGCGAAAAAATTCCACAATAGTCATTCTATTATGGACTATTGTGGCTCAGAAACTGTTCCTCCTCCTCTTTGCTGTGTTTATGGGTTGGTGATTGTGTTATCTATCGCTACACAAAGGTTATAATAAAACAAATACCACAAATTGAATAGAAGAACTAAAATTTTTGTTGTTATCGAAGCATTCTATGCATGTGCTCATCTTTGATCATGTACTTATAATCATTAAAGACAAGCCTCAACTCTTGACTTGATGTGTGCAGGAATTGATGATAATGAAACAATAAAGATGTATAGAAGTGGTGGAGCAGATCCTGATGGCGATCAGCCTGGTGATCTTTATGTTACGATCAAAGTAACCTGTTTAACTTTGGCATCTATTATGTTACCGTCTGATTGATGATTAGCAGTTGTCAAGGCGTCTAGTTTTGTTTCTAAGAATTTTCTGCTGTAATTTCCCCCCCAGGTCCAAAAGGACCCCATTTTTCGGAGAGAAGGCTCTGATATCCATGTTGATGCTGTTCTGACCGTCACGCAGGTAGTTCCTACTCTTGACTATGTCTGGTTTTTCACATGTTCCCAGATGATATTGAAGTGTCCCAGTTGTGCGAGTCTTGATGTTAGATTGAAGGTCCTACTTATGGTCGATGATTGTGGTTTCCTGAGGCGATATGTAATTAAGGAGGGTTATTAGTTTGCAAACCCTTTTTTTTTTGTGTGTGAGAACAGTGTAATTCTGTGCAAGTTTGATAATCTCAACATCACGTACTGAGAGTCTGAGACTCCTTCGTTGGCAGTGACATTTGGTCTTGATTCACACTTAACTGTTAGGGTGCATTTCCTGTAGGTAAAATGGATAGTGTATTCATGAGGATATTGGGCTGGAATTACAAAATCCCCCTATGATGCACATTCACAATTTATGCATGCTGAAATTTCTTTTTTCATCATTTCATGCCTCTTGGAAATGAATTGAGCTCAAATTTTTGCAGTTACGTATTTATGACTGGGCCTCATGTTCTGTTTCACACAGCTTATCTTCTCAGCCACTTTTAGTTTTTTCTGTAGTAGTAGTAGTGGTGTGGCTGTTAGTGTGACATTGTTTGTCTGCTTTTTTGCAGGCTATTCTTGGAGGAACCATCCAAGTCCCAACTCTTACAGGAGATGTTGTCCTTAAGGTTTGTTTGAAGTTTTATCGCACAGTTTGTCAGTTAGGAAGTTTATTGGCATGAATAACAAGCCCATGGGAATTTTTTTTCCCATTCAGATGAATTCCCCCCACAAACACCCCCCCCCCAAAAAAAAAAAAAAAGAACCATTATTATTGGGTACTCTTTTTATTTTGGAACATATGAGATCTTGGGCCCTGTGTGTTTCCAGACGAAAATGTTATGGTTCATTCACTCAGGTGTGATGAGTAACTTGTTTCGTGTTTTGCAGGTCCGTCCAGCCACTCAACCCAAACAAACAGTTGTTCTGAAGAGAAAAGGTGAGGTCAACTTAATATATGCTGCTATTTTCTAGGCATTTTCTCTGGCTGTTCAGTTTTCAAGGTGCACTTGTGCGTGTGGGGTTTGTAGAGGGCGACATACCATAGTTGTCAAGGCATTGCCTAGGCCCTTGATGTCCAGGCCCACTCCTACGCATTGGGTCTTCTAGATGCTGTGACAACTATGTTACATACTGATCTTTCACTATGTTTCTGGTTCTGTGTCCAAAAAGAAGGATGAAGTTGTTGGTGCTAGCATATAAGTCTAGGATTAAAAGATCAGTAGTAGACCTAGGATCAGGGCCAGGGTATTCTGATCCAGATTATTGTATAACTTATCTTGATTTGCATAATTAGTATGGGAGGTCAAGCCAATAACCATAATAATAAAATGGTAGGAAACAAT
The DNA here is from genome assembly GCF_013358625.1 of Macadamia integrifolia. Classification (NCBI taxonomy): domain Eukaryota; kingdom Viridiplantae; phylum Streptophyta; class Magnoliopsida; order Proteales; family Proteaceae; genus Macadamia; species Macadamia integrifolia. The sequence goes on from NC_056568.1 coordinate 26,718,542, forward strand.
GTTGTGCATGCAATTTCCAATATCAAGTTTCTCTCTCATATTCTAAAATGAAAATGGGGAACAGTTATTAACTCTCCTTTTTTGTTCTTTTTTAGAAGAATGTAGGCCCATACAATAAGTACTCGGCACTGGACATTTCCCAAAATAATATGAGTATTTTATATTCATATTTTTAAATATCAGGCTTTCCATCATGTCTTTCAGTTGTCATACTTGTATTATTCTTGAATGTATCATGCACCAGATTTCTTAAAGATATGAGCGAGGGGGTGTTGGGCTGTGCCTCTTTCCTCTTACTCTCATCTTTCTTTCCCATCTCTCTTCCTTCTTTTCTTTTTCTTTTTCCTTTTTTTTTGTTTTTCCCCCTTGGGATACATGTAGCCAACCCCATTTTGTTGGGATAAGGTTGAATTTGTTTGTTGGTGTTGTAATGAAAAAATGGCCTACGCTACTATACATGGTCCAAAAGGATCTGTACAAGAAATGGGACCAGGAAGTATGCAAGAAACATTTCCCAGTCCTGATTTCCCTAATCTGATGGTCCCCAGGAACCCTTACAAACAGAAGCTCACCTAACTGTTGCCCAGACTACTCCCGAACGATTCCGCAGTACCAGCGTCACCAAAACCATTTAATGACCCTATTTGCCATCATTGCTACTGTCAATCAACCTTCTCTGCTATCAGCCTATCACCACTATCTGTTCATTAGCATTACCGTTACCACTGCAACTAGAAACAGTCAAATAGCTAGGTATACACTGCTAGTGCTACCTCACCATCCTCACTGCCTACATTACAAATAAAAAATGGTACAGTTTCCAAACAACAATCACTTAATGTTGCAGTTTGATGATGTCCTGGTAACTTCTTAGGCAATTTGACCATGGTCTGTGGATAATAGAATATCTGCTATCTGTTTCACCCTAACTTTCTGAACAATCTGACTTCATATCCCGAGACTGTTAGTCAATTGGGAGCTAGACAAAAAAATCAAGGTTAGTCAATATTGGCAGATGTTTATCAGAATATTGGTGGATTTGCCTGTCCACAGACTTAACTACCATGTGGCAGATGCTTTAAGACCCGCTTGGAGATTCCTTTCCAAGCTGGCTATTTAGAGAACCCTTTCCCATATTTTGTTTATTAGGGTTGCTGGTTGCAGATGAGACTGCTAGAATTCATGTGTCAATATATGGACCTTAAAATTTCCATTCAGTGATAACGTGTTTAACTCATTTCTTTATGCTTTCCTATCTGTGCTGTAGTGTTTTATGTGCCATAGTTAACACCACGTCTGACTGCTACCTTCCTACAGGGATCAAAGGCAGGAGTTCTGTGTCGTTTGGAGATCAATATGTGCACTTTAATGTTAGCATCCCAACGTGAGTCCTCTTGTTCTCAGCCTCTGATCAGTGATAACTATTTTTTTTTCCCAGTTCTATTAGATGAAATGAAGCTTCATTTCTTATGATTTATGTATGTAGGCGCCTGACACAAAGACAGCATAAGCTAATTGAAGAGTTTGCCAAGGAGCAAGGAGAATATGACAAGGGTGCTGCTTCTGCTGATGCTGATGCTGATGCTGATGCTGCCGCTGCTGCTGCTGGAGCATCTGGCTAAGTACTGTGCCCCAACTGCATGATGTGGTGAACTCGTTCCGTGAAATTTAGTTACCCACACTGGAATTTTGTAGGAGAGATTTAGGTTTTGTTTTCTTGAACCATTATTCCCCTTTCTCTTTATAATGGCTTCTTTGTACGATATGTAATTCTTTTGGCTCTTAGAATCACACTTAAGTTATCAAGGCCACATATCAGTAGTTCCACATTCTTCAGGAGATGATCATTGTATATAAGAAATACATTTTATTTTTTTTTTATAGGGGAAATGAATGGATTCCAGAGTACTTGCATACTTGCACTTCCATGAATATGGTTGGGTAGATTTCCGGCCTTGCTGAACCAGGGAAAATGTTTAAGCTAGGTTTGGTAGCCGAGAAAAGAAAATAGTACAAAAGTCATAATTACACTATGATTTTTGTCTGTTAAATTTCTTCTCTTTTCTTGGCTTACCATAATTATATGTTGGGATACCTATCATGGTCATTATACTGAAGAAATTGGCATACTCGGGGCATCAAGTGTCAGCAGGAGCTAGACCCATTTAGGAAAGGATTTGATTTGCTTAACCTTCTGGACTTATTAGTGTTCCATGTCTGTCTGTGCAGCGTATGTTAGGCCTTCCTATGTCTCTCCTCTCACACAATTGTGGTCAGATGTCATTTCATAAGAGGGAGATAGACACAGGGAGGCACTGCTATAAACTAGGCAGCCTGTGTTGGAACTTTATGTGCTTTCTTGGTTGTATAAAATATTGTATTATTTTTGGGAAAAAGATTGGGTATATTGTCAGTGTATTATAAAATAGTGCTTACTATGACTCTCTCCCCCCCCCCCCCACATTTTTTTTTTCTTCTTCTCTCGCTTTCTTTGAAATGATCCTTTACCTCAGTTACTAAAAAAGAAAAAAAAAAAATGACCCCTTACCTCTCTTACATGATGCCGAATCCTGTGCCCCTGATTGTTCAGTGCACATGGGCAGTGTGCCCATCTCTTTCCCGCATGGAGCAGAATTTGGTCCTCTTTTTATGGCATGGAATAGGATTTTGGCCCTTCATGGAACTTTACATGCTTTGTTTAGAACAATTTTGATCATTTGTGTTGGAGAAAAACTTTCTAGACTGAGTTTCCTTTTTCCCATGGTGAAGGGATTCTTTACCTTAGTCATCGAATCAAATCTCCAGGGGTGAACAATTTTGTACAATAGGGGGTGGGGGTGACATATTTAACCGTTAATTTTCTTCACGGTGGCTGAAGGAAAGCTTTCTACTTAACTCTTTGGTATGGTTTTTGAAATCTTATGCTGTGTTTGGTATGCATTCCCATTATGAGAATCTGCATTTCCATTATGAGAATATAGAATGTGTTCTTAACTAAGAATGAGAACATTGTTTGGATAAAATGTTTGTTTAAAATGCATTTTTTATCTGAGAATGCTCAGACATTTTATCAAACAACTCATGGGCGGAATCTCTTAGTTGAAAATCCCAGACAATATTACATCAATAACTCACAAATAAAAATATAAAATTTTGAATGGTTCCATACATAGTATTACTTACATCAAACCCGTAAAGATCGCAAGGAAAACAAGACATTCTAGGATTTTGGATTTGAGAGGAGATCTTAAGGGAAAAAAGAGAGACTTGGGCGAGAGAAGTGGTTTTTAGAGAGAGAAAGTAAAGTAGTTGTTGGAGATTTGTAAGAATGAAACGTTTATTCTTGGGGAGAGAATGTGCCTTTCATAAGATTAGTGGTGGAGCTATTTTCATCCAGCTGTGCCAAGAGCTAGAGAATGGAGAATGCAGAATGGGCTGCATTCTTGACCGTGTTCTAGAATTTTGAGAATGGAATGCTTAGCAAACAATGTTTGTAACGGTTCAAAATGTGTTCTTGGTCCAAAATGCATACCAAACACAGCCTTAGTTTACTCTCTCTCTCTCTGAAAGTAATCATAGAATGATTTCGGAATTGAGAAGCCGAAAGGATTTCGCTGCAAGTTTAATCAAGATAGAAAAAAAGGAAAAATCTCAAGTAGAAAGATTAAAGGAAAAATCACGTTGAGCTGTCGGTGTCTTCTTTCTCTATCCATCCTCTCTTCCCTACCCTTTATTGACAAGCTGCGTAAGTGCCCTTGATTAATGCGCTTCCATAGGACATAGACTCAAGAGGGTTGAAGAACCCTTTCTGAAGGTAAAGTATTTTAAGGAGCAATTTTGGTGAAAATCAAATTTTCCCATTGACTTATTCTTGACTTACTTTTTAAAATTTTTTCTTTTTTTGAAACAAAAAAATATTGACATAACAATATCACATAAGTTTTTCAATTCTAGTTTCCCTGACTAACTTGTGAGCAATAGAAATCATCAAATGCCCTACTTTTTAAAGGCATTTGATGAGATCAAAGGAGCAATTAGTGGGCATGAGGTATGAGAGGATTTTAAACTAATTCATTGTTTTAAAAATAATAATTAAAGAAAAAAAATAATGTTGTGTAAATTAATGTGTTTAGGTGCAAATAGGCAAGTGTTATATAAATCAAAGTATTTGAATATAATTGTGATGCAAAATTATTTTGTACATGGAATCAATAATCACACGATCGAGTTTTTCTTTTTTTTTTTTTGCCCAAGGTGAAGATAATGGCCATTTTCTTGCTTAGAAAGGATTGTGGAATAGTGAAGGATGTCTCTTTGCCTCTTTGCTAAGCAAGGCTAAGGTTGCATACACTATCATTGTCCCAGATCCTGCACTGACAAAAGCCTCATGCACTAGGAACACTTTTTATACATTTCATGTATGGTCTTCTTACAAATGGTTACCTATTTGTATATAATGCTGCTTGTACATGTGTAAGAATGCTATATTGATAGGTAGATAAAGATGTGCATGTGAAGGAGATTATAATCATTGGAAAACAAAGCAAGTAAATCAGTAAAATTCAGGATGTACGGCGTTGTCTTAAAATCAACATTGTGTCAAATCGAAAACAATACTCTTTTTCAGCACCTATCAAATCTCCTTCGATTCGATTTAATAAGATCAATTTCGATATCAGTACCAAATTAACACCCTTTAGTTGTCACCAATTTGGTGAATGAGATGCTGACCCTTGTATTGTTAGGCACACCTTTTATACATTTCATATATGATCTTCTATTTGTTTGTAATGTTGCTTGTACATGTATAAGAATACTATATTGATAGTTAGATAAAAATGTGCATGTGAAGGAGATTATAATCATTGGAAAACAAAACAAGTAAATCAGTAAAATTCAATATGTACGGTTCTGTCTTAAAAATCAATACTGAATCAAATTGAAAAGAATACTCTTTTTTAGTACCTATTAAATCTCTTTCGATTTGGTTCAATATAGTGAATGTCGATATCAATACCAAATTGACACCCTTTAGTTGTCACCATTGTTTTTTGGTAAGGTGAATTACAAAAAAGGGCATGAGGAGCTCAAGGCATCACAATTACAAAGATCTAGAAGCCAAGGAGTGGAAAGTGACCAATCTGTCTTACATGCCACACATAGACCTTCTGGACTAGGGAAAGAGCGACATCATTTGCTTCCCTAAGGATAAAGGAGAATTTACATTCTCGACATTTGGAGGCAAGGAGCTTGATATCAGAGATAATATCAAAAATACAGTCAAGGGGGGGGGGGAGGAGAGGATTGTCTATTAATTGCATCTATAAGAGAGGCATTATCCGACTCCACAAAAATGTAAAGGAATCCTCCATCGACAGCACTCTGAAGGCCACATCTAAAAACACAAGCTTCTCCCACAAAAACATCTACAAAGGATGATGTATCTGAGATTACACGCATGGGAGCTCCCAAATAATTTCGAATGATAACCCCACGACCACCAACACAAAAGGCACCAAGGGGAAGGGCAGCATCTATATTGACCTTAATGAAACCAAGGGGAGGTCATGATTGGCCAGCATTTGAAGAAGGTGGAGAAAGAACTCACATTGAAGACCATGAGCCTTAGGACAAGACAAGAACTCATTGAAGGCTTCTTAGGATTTGGTGAAAAATTCCACTCGAGTCTAATCCTTGCGATTGAAAATCAGATCATTCCTAGCAATCCAAAGATACCAACATACAAAGGACCAAAGCTTAACACTTCCTCGCTAACTGAATACGTCTCAGTTCTCTAACCATCTTGCAAGTTTGAAGGGACCCTCATTAGGAAAAGAGAAGGACAAGTTGCTGCCAAACCAAGTGGAAACACTCCAATAAAAAATCTATCAATTTTTTTATTTGGTAGAAAAATCTATCCAATTTGGTGACATGAGATGTTAGCCCTTGTCTTGTTCCCAAACAAGAATTTTTAGCTTTAAAATAAAAAAACAAATACACCTGTTGGGAGACAAGTTTCTGCCAAACCAAGTGGAAACACTCCAATAAAAAATCTATCAATTTTTTTATTTGGTAGAAAAATCTATCCAATTTGGTGACATGAGATGCTGGCCCTTGTCTTGTTCCCAAACAAGAATTTTTAGGTTTAAAATAAAAAACAAATGCACCTGTTGGTTTTGTAAATCAAATGGTGTATGTATCGGATATGAATGTCAATCTTTTGATAGATATTTTTTTGAATTATGTTTTTTGCTGAAAAATCGTCTAGGTTGCCTTGAAGCTGGTACATGTTTCCTGTTGGAAAACTATTTGGTTACCCTAAATCTATGTAGTGATTTTTGCTATAAAAATGTTTGGTTATCCTAAATATGTAAAGTGATTCTTACTGTAAAACTATTCGGTTACCCTAATCTTGTGTAGTAATTCTTCCTATAAAATTGTTTGAATTAAACTGAAGTGCTACATTCTTATGAATTTTTGAAACTACAATTTGACATGTGATTAACTTTAACTTTTTTATTAAATATTCAACAGTCAGATCTGCAACATCATTTTTTCATATGACAAATAAGAGTCATAAATGATTACAATGTATTTGCAACCATGTATGGTAAGTATAATATTTTTAAAGGAAATAAATAATAGATTTTCCCATAAAAATTGGCATGATAAATATAGAATATATTTTGTCAAAAGGTTTTTGGCATGATCGTGCATGATTCACAATCGTACCTTCAACAGTTGGATGGGAAAAATTGTGTATAGTACATGGCACATCACCCCATCCAACGGTGAAAACATGATTGTGCACCATGCATGGTTGTGAACAAAACATTTGCCCTTATATTTTTAAGAAAAAAATTAGTCAATGTCCTCGTATTGATCCCTTTATACCCTACGTTTATATTTGTAGGCTTACACTTGGATGGTCAACCCTCAAATGAAGCATGGTGGTATTAGATAAACAAAATATTTGGGTCAAATCATGGACCATAATTTAAAAAACCATACCACATGGTTAACTGGAAAGATGCCCGGTCGCGTTCGAATACAAATTGGGTGGTTCTAGCCCAGACCCATTTTTGAAACTATATATACTTGTTCCATGCCATAGACTATAGAGGGTACAAATTTGTATCTACTGCTAAAAGTATGGTTTTAAAATTCAATTCGGGATTGACGGAATTAGCTCATTCGAGTCAAATTCAATTGACTGGTCGAACCTCAATTCCGATTTACCTATTTTTGAACTATTTTTGAATTAGTTTATTCTCTAGTCAGCACAATAGTAAAACATCAATGCAACTCACCTACTTCTTGTAGATAGATTAACAAAACTTGAAAAAAAAAAAAAAAAAAATCAAATCAAATATTTGTGACGATCTTTACTTCTTTCCAATTTCATTTTCTAGAATTCGCTTGATTACGCAGCCAATCGGCAACTTTTAGGTGAATGGAAAGCACTCTATGCTCTTTCCAAAATCTTTTCTCTTTTTTCTACAAAAAATAATGATAATTAAATATTGGATTGTCAGAATAGGAAACTGTTAACTTTACCTTTAGTTTAACTTTGTAACAACCTAGAAATAATGCATCAAACATTTAATTTACCTTGAATTCATTCCACACATGTTGTGGTGCATCAAACCGCTTCTCATGCTCATTCCAACCCATTCCACTATGTTTTTATAAGTCATCAAGTGACTTCAGCCTTGCTTTCCATATCCTGTAGTGATTGCGGCATTGTCCCCAATCATATGTCATATGAAATCTATCATATAATTCAGTTGAGAGTAATTGAAAAATTTTTTTTTTCAACCAATTATCTCCATTCTTCCCACTTTTTTGTTGGTGCAGAAGACGCTCCAAAAAGTAGTAAGATATCTCAGAAGGCCATGTAGCAATTTTTGAGTTAGAACCCTCAATTGCATCCATCTTTGCAACAATGAATCCTGATATCAAATATTCAGCCCAAAGGGAAGAAAAAAAAAAGAGAAAATAACTGTAACCATCCAAAAAAAGTATAATATTCCAAAGAACTCATATTAATAGTCAAACCATGAAATGAAAAAAGTTATTACAAACCAAGACACAAAAAACATGTTCATGTAGTTCAAATTACGAAATCTTAAAACGAAACCAAGTCTAGTTCAAATAGTTAGAACAAAAGATAAATGGATTCAATATGTATCTTATTGTCAGTCATTTGAAGAATCATGCATTTCTTCATCTGAATCATCTCCTGCCATCCACTCATTCCACATATAATCAGCCATATCCTCTCCGAATCGATCTTGATCAAAGTTATCATTTTCATCATCAACGTCAGAATCTTCATCACTATCTTCATCATTGTCTTCTACTTCTTCATTAGTATTCTCACTTGTAATTGCATTCTTCTGTTCAAGCCATTCCTCTTCTTCTTAAACACTATTTTGGGTAAGGATATGATTGTGTATCATAAGACAAGCTTGTACAATCCTAGCCTAAGTCTTGAAAGGATACTCTGGTTGGATTTTCAAAATCTTGAATCTTGACTTCAACAGTCCGAAAGCCAGCTCAATTATGTTACATAATCTTGAATGACGCAAGTTGAACAATTCTTTTTTGTTGGTAGGTGAAACATTCGAATTTCTCCACTCTTTCAAGTGGTATCGAACGTTACGGTAGGGTCTTAAGAATCCCTTCTGGTTTGCAAACCCTGCATCTACAAGATAGAATTTACCTCTAGGTACTGGTAGCTTTGCCTCACCTTCTCTGTGAATGGCATCATCTAATATTCGTGAATCAGATGTTGATCCTTCCTAACCAGAAAGTATATATGTGAACTTCATATCAAAGTCACAAACTGCTAGGATATTTTGCGATATATTTCTCTTCCTATCGTGAAATGTTCGATGTTGAGCAATTGGTACCCATGCAGGGATATATGATCCATCTATGGCTCCAATGCAATCCTTGAAGTAAGGGTAAAAGCTCCTATGGTTACTTGATATTCGCCCATGTGTTATGGTACTCGGAGGCTTCAACAATACCGGGTACAGTTTGAGAACTGCTCCCAAAACACCATTGAAATATCGACTAATAGTTTTACCTGAATGCCCAAACATATGTAAGAGGACGCAGTTCTTAACATTGTGACCGATTGCATATAAAAAAATAACCACTTGTTCCTCCACTTGAACGTTAATTGTATCATACAGAAGACCCTTGGCACGCATCACTTGACATAGGTTAAAGAGCGCCTTTTGACTCATTCTTATCATGTTTCGACATGTCTTGTCAGTGTGTCTAATGATTCGTTGTGTCTCAACGGAGCCACGTCGAGTCTCATGACGATAAGGTTGTTTACATAGAAACAGTTTCTTATACTGTTACACTACTATAACAACTACAGTAGCCGCAAATATTATTACTTTCTTGCGCCTCTGATAATACTCATCGTATTCATAATCACTATCCATTTTTTATGTAAATCTACAATTTAGAATTAAACAAGCACTTCAGAAAACCAGTAATGTATTCATATGCTAGAAACATGTATGCAAAACCAAAAAAAAAAATTAATTTAACTCGGGCAAAAATTAGTCCAAAACAAAAAACAACACTCAGAACTGTACATGGGGTTAAAGAGTATTAATCTAATTTAAAACAACACTTAGAACTGTACCTTTTCTTCTTCTTCTTCTTCTTCTTCTTCATTTGTGTGTGTGTGTGTGTGTGTTGGGGGCGGGGGGAAGGGGGGAAGGGGGGAAGGGGAAGGCTCCAATGATATATATTTTCATTGATTACACAACCTCTTTTTTCTAACTGGTTAGATTAAAAATGAAGCCACGAGCACACTATTTGCACACCTTCACACAATGCTAATGCATTTCCATTTTGGAATAACAGATGTTGGCTGAAGCTGCAAAGTTCAATATGATATTAAGGTATTAATAAAGTTAGATTATCAAGTAAACAACTTAATGCCTAAGAAAAAGGGAAGGCGCCTTTCATGCTAACTTTAATCAGAGAGCTCAAAGAGGAGAAATCAAAACTATTAAAAGAAAAAAAGAACGAATTAAAAATTTCAGGCTTTCAAACAAAAGAATTCAAATGAAATGCTTCTAAATATAACAGATGATGTATCTTAGAAACTGAAGCATAATGAGGATCAACAATAATAGGGTCGTCGTGATCAAGAGTACTTTCCATTGGCAGTCAACAACTTGGTCTCACAAGGGGTTTTTCACAAGTAATCCACAGGTAATAGTAATCTCATCCTCTTCATTTCTAGTAGAAAGTTTTAGACACTGAAACCTATTTTCCTTTGTCTTATACTCCTACAAGCATTCCCTCTAAGTCCATTACCACCAACAACTACAACTTCCATTATTTCACCATAACAACCACTTAAAACAAAATTGATCAAGGAACCTAATAAAAAATCTCTCCAAAACCATTCTTTGAACCTGCCGAATCAAAATGTAACCTGAAATTTTTATTCCATGATATTCACTAAACTAATTTCTATCCACAATAATGCTCTACCAACTACCATATCAAATACTGTTAGATTTATTTATTTATTATTTTATTGGGGTGCTACATATTGTAAGAAAGATGAGGCATTCAAATGCCATAAGTAATGTGTCAACAAATATCTCAAACTAAAAACAAGGTAGATAATATGCACAAAATTTGTAGTAACTTGCAATTCACAAACTGATAGCAAAACTGATTAACCGATCCTCATGAAAACTGATAGCAGACCTAATTAACCAATCCTCATGAACCAAGTCTAAAATGCAAGACAAACATAGAGAGGGAGAGAGAGGAGGAGGAGAATACCAAATCCAATTTTGCAGTCACCGGTTGGCTGTAGCAAACGTCGTTGGTGGGAGGGTAGGCGAACCAGAGAACAGATCACTTCAATCGCCACTGCTACATATCCATGAACAAAGCATATGTGGTCTGAGTTAAAAAACCTAAAAATAATTCTGACAACACAAAAGAGAGAGCCGTAGGTTCTGGTTTTAAGAACCTAACCTTACAACTCAATGAAAACACAATAGAGAGCCATAGACACACACACACACACACACACACACACACACACACAGATGGAGGGCTTACCAGTCACCAATGGTGGACTCTCGATGAGAGGGTATCGAACAGAGAAGTTCTTCACAATGTCGCAGGTTTAGAGGCTTCCGTAGAGAATGTCTTCCCACTTTCTCTTTTAATATTAAGTGGTAAAATGGTTGCTCAAATTTGGAAGACATCCTTTTTAATATGGTCATTCATGGGAAATAGGATGCTCACTTATGAGGGTCATCCTAGTGGAACCAAACAACTCCAAAAATTAAGAATTATCATTCTAAAGAATGTCATCCCAAAGATTTACCGAACCAAACACCCCCTTAAATCGCAAAGATTGAGCTGCAGGCGCTTCCTTTATAAGTTTGGAGGAAAATAATATATATTCACTAATAACCTCTTGGGTGAGAGTGTTCGAAGCTTTAATCCGCAAAAATGGAGCCCAAGGAAGGAAACCAAGGTTATCCGTAACCCTAGTCTGATACTCAGCTAAGGGAAGCTCATGATCAACAAGCACACACCCCAAGGCCACCATGATCAGGTTCCTTGTCTCTGTTTCAGCGAACCATTAAAATGGGTATTGATGTTTTAACCAACCCATACTTTTTCTGGGTTTCTCTTTTGATTTTCATTTCTTTGTATTGATGTTTTGCCCTTTCATCTGCTAAATTGTTCTGTTAAAATGGGTATGGAAAGAATTCTGCAAGAAATTATCTGTGTGATATATTTGCTCAACATAGATTGTTGTCCAAAATTGCCCATTCTTTTGAGAAATTGAGATGTATTACTTGGGTTTCCACCTGGAATATCTTGACATTCTTGTTTCAGTCTTTCAGATGAGATGACCCCAATAGCTAAAAAATGGAAAAGGGAAAAGAAAAGGGGTAAAAAGTATGTATAGAGACACGTTCACAGAAGTTCACTTCTGTGGACTTCTTGTTATAAGTGGGCACCAGTTTCTTGCTTTCCTTGCAGCACTTTTCTAAGATGAAATCCTTTTCATAATGATTGTTTGGACATTGGAGTTCATTCATAAGCTTGATTTTGTTTGACTGTCTACTCTTGTGATTAATTGGATAAAAAATGGGAAGTGGAAAAAAATCCATCAACACAATTTATTTAAGCATATTATTACATCAGGAAGCTTTAACATTGAGACAGCAAAAGGCTCTTGCCTTCAAGTAATATACACACATATATCTTCACAGGACACAAATTGAAAATGTAAAAATCATTGCACTCATTGACTGTATATGAACAACTGAACAAGGAACAATTTTGTAACAGAGACTCTAGATGGGATTCTGAAGTAGCCATCAAACATATTACAGCAGTTGGATCAGTTATCAGACATGGACTAATCCGCCCCCCCCCCCCTTTCAGATCATGCTGTCTACACGAGCTGGCAATCTCTTGAAGAAAGTGCTAGGTACCGAGGGTAGTTTGCTCCGGAATCTAGGGTGGCGGAGCATGTATAGGCCAGTGACAAGCGCCACTACTCTGAATGGCGTAATGTACAGCACAACAGCAGCCAACAGACAAAAGACTATAAAGAGGCTTGTTGCTCTTGGGTCTCTCCAGCTGAGCAAAGACTGAAATCTTTCTCCTTGTGTTGCCATGTCTCCAACTACAGTCTGTATCCTTCCTGCTACACTTCTAAGCCGATCATATCTCATCTGGACCATGTCTGGGGGCTTAGAAGTTGGAAAGGTGTCAAATTCCTCGTCTAGCTCATCTGGATGGACTGCTTCTGCCCATGAAAGTTTAGTATCCATGTGTGGTGGGTGCCTTGGGCGAAACCTGTAGTTCCACATCCCAATGAGGAACATATAGAGGAAAATTGTTGGAAGTATCAGTTCTGGGTAGCAGATCAGTATTAAGAACAGAACATGAACCAGAACTGTCGTGATTGGGTTCTTCCAATGGCAAACATCATCAAGCCATCTACTGACAGAGATGATACCTGACAGTATTGACATGATCCTAAAGAAGTTAGCTTTGCTTCTTCTCATACTCCACATGTGAGAATCCACATCCAGCATGTACTCAACAACCTCTTTCCTGAGTGGTGGCTCAGCCCTTCCAAGCCTCACAGCTACAATGTTCATTGCCTGGTATCTAAGACTGTCTAACTGGTTCACTGTGAAGGGATGCAGGTAATGCATCTTTGGCAATAGAGGATGACCATAGATGTATATCATGTTAGCCAGAGATAGACAAGTGAAACGAACAGCTAACTGGAGCTCCCCCATCTTCTTTACCCCAGATGGATGTAGAACTAGTAGCGGGTAAGAGTGTGTGTAAATCCGATCTGCTTCAAGGGTTGATAGTCGAATTCTTACCTTCCCAATCCTTGAGTCTCTTACAGGGCCTCCACCAGCTGATCTCTCATTGCCCCCTACATGGCAGTTGTGGAAAATCCCAAGTGTGATTACAGTACATGGGTCATACACTTCCCATGTATATTGCTCATTCCATTTGGGGTTGAAGCTGTCAATTATTGTTCTGGTTCTTACCCACTTCTGTCCATATTTTGCTACACAGTAAGCATCTGTGGAGCCTCGACCATCCTTCGTCTTCATTGGGAGGAGGTTTTGTGCGCTTAAGATGCCTACCTCCAATATGCCAACTGGTTGCTTCCAAAGCTGCCTTGAAGTAGGGCGTTGGTCAGTTATGTACATAGTTGATTCATCAAGTACATGGTAACCACCCTCAAGGCAAACTCTGAGGTGAACTCTACTTGAAAATTTGAACTCGCTCCTCCTGTCTCCTTCCAATATTCCAAACCCAAATTTCTCAACGTTGAACCAGCGAGAATGAACAGGCCTATGGTCCAGGCGCTTCTCAAATATGTTGAGCTGCAGACTTGTCTTCCCTATCACGTCATCTTTGGATGGATGCACTCGATCCTCAACTGTAATAACCAACTGTTCTTCAAAGGGCTCAGCTGCTACAAAAACTAGATCTTCATTCCACATGGGATTAGCAGTACGTGTAGAGCATATTTTGGTTTTGAGAACCTGGTTACCTACCTGAGCCTTCACAAAAACCTCGGGGAGACGGTTTTTGTCGTATGGTTGTACGTCTTGGGCTTCAATCACATTCACCCTTAAGTACCATAGTTTTGGTGAGACATAGACCTTAGAGCGGGTGTTGAAAACACCCTCTCCATGAACAGAAGCAGCATCTGAGTGCCAGGCCTCTGAGAAGGCTTCATCAGCTTGTGTTCCCATCCAAACTGCTAGCATGATCTCACCTCTGACCTTGCCCTCTCCACGACGTTCCTCCAATCTGTACCACTGAGGTGCCAAGGGACTATCTGGTGGCACCCTACTTGGCACCTCATTCAGGTCAAATACCACTTTGCCGAGATAATCATCTCTGCCCACCATCTCTTTGTCTTTGAGAAAAACCTCCAGCACTGATGACTGGACTCGGTCTTTGGAGAATGCAAAGACCTGGTTCCACTCAGGGTTTGTCTTCTTCTCAAAATGCTTTGTTTTCCCTTTGTAGTTCCCAAGTTTCACTTCTGCATATGGGTCAATGCTTCCAGTGATGGCACTGGGGGGTAGATCTTTGGCTTTGACAACTCGAACATACAGATAGAACATCTGTTCTACAAGGTCATACGTGCTGGTGAATTTGTCTCCCATCATCCACCCGCCACCGCCATGTACTCCTCCTCCATTTGGCCATTGCTCTCCTAGCCGGGGGCTAGTGTCCTTCAATTCATAGTCTGCTTGGTTGTTAGGATGGGTTTTGGGGTTGATCTGCTGCATGATTATTGGCACTTCTACGGGCTGTCTCTCAACCGAAGTCACTTCAGCAGCTTTAGAAGTAGCAGGAGTTGCAAAGTTACTACTACTAGTAGTGGCCGCCGTACCAGAATCAACCAAATTATCTGTAACAATGTTTGTAGTATTATCAGAAACAGGAGGTGGTGGTGGTGGAGGATCGTTTGGTCGGGGGACATTTGGATGAAATATAAATTTTCAGACCAATATCACCTTGATGGATGAAAAAGCCACTTCCTATCTAAATGTAAGTGTTGCAAAATTTCTTCACCTGCTCTAACTATATTTTAGCCATGAATACGTACCTTTCCAAGGAAGCTGCTGCCAGGGAACAATTTCCTCTCATTGTAGACAGAAACCTCAATGCTGTGATGATGGAGGCTGCTGGGGTCATCCAAATTGAAGAGTAGCTTCTGGTTCCAGAATCCAGACAGGGTTAAGATTTTTTCGAACAGTACAGGTTCTGCCTCTTTGTTTCTCAAAGTCAACTTCTACAAATGGACTGGAGGATACTTCACTGTCTTTGAGCATAAGATCATGAGTTTCCAGCACGTCCACCACAAGCTTCATGGTCCCTTTTCTGTTAGGTTCACTGCTGTGAGAAGCTGCAAGGAAGCAGTCCCTCACAAGAAATCTGAAGCTCGATTCTGAAGCAAAGGTATCCCAGGTAGGAAAGTAAAAGCTAAAGAAAGGAATAGGTAAGGTTTTGGCCCAGGTATCATTCTAATTTTGTTCACTCTTATTAAGTCAGGTTTTGTTTTGTTTGTAGAGGAAAAAGAATGCTTTGATGGAGAAGCCATTCGTGAACACCAGAGTCACCCAAGGGAGGGAAAGAGGCATGAAGAGTTGTTCAAAAGTTTCCAAGGGGACCAAACTCTTTTCTTAGTATTAAGAGTAAGGAAACAAATGGGCTCTTTTCATGTGGGGCCAGACTCTTTTCTTAAAGGCTCCATAGGAAGAAGACAGAGCAGATCTTTTTGGGTTTCTGATGGAGGAATACAGAGCATGTGAGCTTAGCTAGATTTTGGATTAAAGTGGCACCATACCCTTTGTCATATGTTCACAAGGAAACTTTACTATCTCAATATCCTTGGGTTCTGTTTTAAAATGCTTTTCTTTGTCCTCTGTGTAGCTTTTTTTTAGGGACATGCCTTTCTTCTTTGGGCAGCAAAGCTAATGTGGAGAAAAGTGAAAAAAGAAAGAAAAATAAAGATTAAAACAGAGAGTAGAGTGGTAGAAAAGTAAAGGCCTAACCAAAAGCTCAAAGAGGTGGTGTGAGCTTACCAAAGATGCTTTTGCTCTGCTTAATTCTTTCCTCTCTTCATTGGTTTAATTTTAATATACTTTGTGGATGTATTTGTATTCTTTGATTTGCTAACCCACCTTTCAGCATCTAATGATGAAATTTCACACAAATACTTCTTTTGTCATCTTGGGTGCCTTTCAACTCAAGGATTTACTGAGACTAGCAATTAACAATCACAAATTGTGATTCCAACTTGGCATTTGGAGCTATCATATTCTAACCCATTGGTTTAGAAGAGGCCGGAATCAGCCAGATTCTGCCTAACCCTAGAAATGGGTTATGGATTGGCTGCTCTTGATCGTCTTGATTCATCTCTACCTCCCCCTTTAGTGGGTTTGTTTTGGTTTACCAAAATAATGAATGTTACTTGACAAATCTTCACAGTGAAGCTGATCCTCCTCTTGTTCAACGTCGGATTGATCCTAATTTTCGTGCTCATATTTACGCACAGATCAATTTAGGGTTACACACGGATCACGTAGCAGTGAGCCTGCCCTAGCTCAAGTTTTCTTACTGTTGATTAGTAGCTGCTCTAAAACCATCTTTGTTTCTTTTTCCAGACTTTGGTAAAATACAAGAAAATAAGCTAGAACATGGAACTTTGTATGATTGAATTTGATTCAAAATTTTGAAATGTGAGCTTTAGACTTCCTGACTGAAGTGGAAATAACACATTTTGGTAGCAATTTGAACAAAGGGCATTTTGTAAAATCATGCAGTTGTTAGTTTCTTGGTTTCCAATATAGTAGTAGACAGTAAATTCACAAGTGCACCTACTCTTATTCAAAGTCCATCAGATTAATAGTGACTGCATCCAAAATGATAGACCATATTGACCTAGTAATTTCATATGATGATCTTATAGTTGAAGTGGTAGTGCTGGTAGTCTGGTACATTGGCTGTATATGCATGTATCAAGTAGTTATATTGAACATTAAAGCCTTATCCCAAAAGGTTTCCAAAACAACTCCAACCTCAGGTCTCTCGGGACCGATGTTCATATTTTCCCCTTAGAGCAACAAAACCCAAAGTGATCAAGTGATCCTTGCAGCTCTTTCCAACTGAAATGAAACCATGGTCGAAGCACACATGGCATATATAGCCCAAATCAAAGAAATAAAGACGAGGGCTAGTTCATTTCCAGACTAGGAAGGATTTGTCTATGAGCCAGTAGAATTGACCTGTTCGCTCAAAGGAGAGGACTCAGTGGAAGGCTCAGAATTGGTGCTTACATCAGAGCTTGTTTCTTGTGTTGCATCCGTCATTTCACCTGTAGTCTCCATATTACTGTCTTTGTTATCTTCCTCGACTGCCTCTGCCTCGGCCTCCGCCTCTGCATCCCCCTCTGCCTCCACCATTTCTTCATCCCCATCACCTGTGTTACCTTCTACCCCATTTTGGATTGGATAGGAGTGATCTTGGAGATCTTCATTTCCATTGGCAGGTTCACTCGGCTTTTGTTTCATCGATGGGTATGGATCGGTAGACATGGATAGAGTTGAGGTCACTGACAAATTCTGCAACATTGAAAATGATATAAAACCAAAAAAGGAAGGTAAAGGAAGAGAGAAAAGAAAGGGCACGCCCAACATGAAACTCAGAACAAGAAAAATATATTTAGGCATAGAGGCAGACCTAGCATGAAGTACATAATTCTTGACAAAGGATGTCACTTATACTGCATGTTGAGGCTTACTAAGGTTCATACAATCTTCACCAAACATTCCCTGTATGGTTTTGCAAAGTGCATGTTCCTGAGAAGCATACCATGCAGCAACATACGCATCAAGTGGGCCCAGCGGATCCTCAGCCTCAGGGATGCCATGTTTAAGTGTATTAATGTGAAATAGCCTACATCTTCCTAGTCATACATATTTATGGGAGAGGTTTCTCCGCCTTGCAGCATCTGGCAGAGAGGCCAATCACAGCACGGGGAGCATAAACAGGGGTAGGATTTTTCGCATTCACAGGGTGCGGGGAGGGGCGGTCATTTCCCCTCCCTTCATGTCTGGGCACAGGCACCACACCTGCCAGGGAGGGTTCTTTTTCCCTATATTTATATATTTTAATTGCTGAACTGCAATCAAAAACATTGACAGATTTGTAAAATTGCTTTTATTGAAAAGCACAGAAATGTGAGGATATTAATATTTTTGGGCTGAGCCTGGTAGCAAAGAATTACTAATTGATATGCGGGTTTATTTGCCATTTAAACAAGCGGACATATTCCTTCCAACAAAGTTTTTAAGGCTCTGCTAAGGCGCTGCTAAGGTCTAGAGATGGTAAGGCAGTGCTCCGCCTTACGTGAAGTGGCGCCTCATGTTTTTTTTTTTTTTTTTTTTTTTAAACACATTTTAAAATTTCTAGATGAAGATTCCAGATATAGATTTTTTTTTTGGAGGTGTATGGTTTTGTTAACACTTGAGATGTATAAGATCAACTTTACTCCACCAAAAATATCCAAAACAAACAAAATAAAAACACGATTCACAAACATGGTTTAGATTTTGTCAAAGGTTTTAAGAAAGGGCTTTGAGAAGGAATCAAGGAACAACGAAGAACCCCTGATCCAAGATACCATTTTGCTCTGGCAGCGGTGAGCTTGCTCCGGCAACGGTGAGCCTCATTCTTCTTTGATAAAAGTAGAAATATAGTGGATGACCTTAGGGCTTAGGCACTCATTTTGACATTATAGAGGTAAGTATAATAAATCCTTGTATTTTTTGTCTTCTTTTCTTTGTATTTATAATTTTGTTTCATAATTATGTATTTATATTATATGTTAATATGTTATCATGATTGATGATTGATGAAGATGAACTTAGTTTATTCACTTTATTGATTTGTTTTCTTGATGAATATCTTACATTGGTATGAATATGAACCTTTAATATTTATTTAACATATGAGTAATAGGATTCAACTAGGATTTGAGCCAAATAGATTGGTTTTATAAAAAAAATTATACAGGAACGCTTTAGTCGATAAGGCGACGTTTTATGCCCGCCTTATCGCTAAGGCGCTCCAAAAGACCCTCAAAACTCCTCCGTCGCCTTACCGCCTTAAAAGCTACGCCTTCCAAGTAAAATCTCCAGAGCTCTTAAACTAAAGTAATTTAAAAAGAAAATTTGCAGGTTAATCCAAGGGTAGTAATTTATGGTAATCATGCCAACAAACCTTTTCTAATGCAAGAGCAAGCTTTGAAAGGTTCGGATATATGCTCTGTGCAGCAAGGAGAATCTGCTCAATAGGGAAAAGGAAAATCAAAAATCAAAATAACAGAAACAATGTAACTACCTAATTGTATTTAAAAAAAAAAGAAGGAAAAAAAGGCAGGAAATAACCGAAGCAACCCTCAATAAAATTTCCAAAACCCCATTGCTACCAATAAGCAAACCCGAAGGTACCCCGATCTAAACAAAAACCAGCTTGACATACCACAGGTTCAAAACATGAAATACTAACGGAAAAAAAAAACCCCACAAAACTACAACACCACCAAAAAAAAAAACCTAGCACAGAACCCCATAGTTTCATAACATCAGATTATTTAAAATAGCATTTTCCCACTTTTTTTGGTTGAGATCGGTACCATTACTTGCAAATTTATACACAGGACATGAAAATAATGATCTGATTTTCAACAGCAAACAAGAAATCACACCAAACAACGATACATCACCTCACAGAGCCTCTGAAGGGTGAATGGAGGACCTTCTACAAAGCTAAGGAGAACTGCAAAACAGCAAAAAGTAACCTGAACCATTTGCTTGCTAAAACGAAAGAAGAATAAACTGGCACATACAAATACACATGCACGCAATACAGTTACTGTTGCATTAACTCTCCCAAGCTGATGACATGTCCATGCCAGACAAATGTTGGATTCCAAAACTAAAGATTCCTGGGCACTTCTATATTTTATTTTCTTCTTGAGCTTATTTGTTTGGCATAAGTACAGATCTATATACAATTACATATCTTGTTTGGCATAAGTACAGATCTATATACAATTACATATCTTTAAACACAAGTCTAAAGGAGGCACAAGCTAAGATATATCAGTGCTTAAAATTAAAACCATTCTTGAATCTCTGAATCCCTCTTTTTAAGCTTCTAGAATAATTTTCTGTCTATGCAACGCATGCACAACCGACCATTAAGAAAAGAGATGGGGGGGGCAGAGCACAGAAAAAGACTTCCCCATGGCCACCTACGGTGAAAATATCAACTTGTGCCATGGTCAAGCACAGATGCATATGAAGCTTATTAATAAAACTAAATAAGATGTCGACAGTGGATTGATTGTAAACCCAGATACATGAATCATATTAACTGTCGCAAAATGAGCATATTCTGGAAGCATTGAGAACTAATATCCCCTAATCCTGCATAGATTCGAGGACAAGTCAAAAATATGATTCACAAAAATTCCATGACAAGCTAAAGAAAGAATGTTCCAAATGAAGAATCTTTCGAAGGGATTGGAATTTCACAAACAGAAAGTAATAGCACACATAATGCACATGTTACGGGACCAACATCTGGGACAGAAGGATCTATAATATCTTAAAGCATGTAAGAAAAGCATCACTCATAGATTTACATTTATATTTCAGAATGCAACAAAATAAAGTAACTCAAAAGGCATTATCAACAATGTTAAGAAATTAAATTTTCAAAAATACCTTCATCCAACCTTTTAACCAACTCGGCATGTGTTTCTCCTAATAAAGAACTTTGTTGATCATTGGCCATCTTTGCTTCTGGATACTCAGATAGGACCTTCGTGTAGCCAATGAAACAAAGAATCAAAACAATCCATTCTAAACAAAGACTTAAATATGTGCTTCAACTATAAGATAACATCCATGTTGATCGGTGTTAGCTGGAGACTATCAGGCTGGCATACCTCCCCATACCTGCTTCAGCTGAAATGATAGCAAGCTCTTCAATGTGTCCCACTCATGCCTACGGTGCAATAAGCAACATAAATACTTATAACATCAAATGTTAACCCTATGAGAGGTAAAAATCTAAGTATGAACTTAAAATGAAAAGTGCAGATATAATGACAATTTGGAGTTGCCAAAAAACTACACAAATGATACAAGCAAATATCATGCTTTTATCATCCAGGGCAATACTTGAGGTCACTCTGTATAGTAAAATCCAGACCAAAGTTACGCTGAACCAGACAAAAAGAACATAAAAAATTAAGGATCAGCAATCCTGCACTGTTGAGCTAGGATCGTCCTCACCCGAGTACGAATCCAGATCAGGCAGTCTGGATGATCCATTGAGTTTTAGAACCATCCTAATTGCTATTTGAAAGAACAAACAATTATGTGACCTGCACAACATGCTGCATCAGAAGATAGAACGATATTGAAATTACCACAAATCATCAAGAGGGAGGGAAATTTTTTGTATGAATTGCAAGCATGACCGCTCATTTTTGCCAAAATATCCAATTTGTGGGCTCATCTAGTAAACCACATACCAAGACAATCAGATGATATCCTAATCCTATGACCAAAAATCAGTTATATCCCGTATTGGAGGGTCAGACTAACAAAGGCTGCCGGGGGATGGAGGGCCCTATTTATGAACCATCAGGTGTCACCGAACATCATATCAAGCTAATTCTTGGGCAAGGGTATCTCCCACAACTTAAGCAAAATATATAGCTGGTGTAGGACAGCCAAGTGTTTCAAAATCCCGGGCTGAACTACTTTAGAAAGGTGGGGGCTAGAATGGATTAGGATTTCAAAGAATAGACAAGAAAGAGGAAAGTGTAAGGAAAAGCTACTGCTTTGGAACTGTGAACAGTAAATGCCTGTGAGCACGCACCGCCTTGACCGTGCAGAAAATGTTAAAGAGATTTAACTCTGGCCCAGAAACAGCACATCTCAGTAGCACAAGTAAAGGAACCATACCAAAACTTTCCAGTGGTTGCAATGACTTCCACTATTTCTCTAACTTCTTCATCAGTGATCTCTTGCTTCTTTCCTTCATCTCTATAATACCAAAAGACAACAAAACATTAATAGCATTAAAAAAAATTAGTGATTTGCAGGGGGGGAAAATCAACTTGAATAGGTAAGCATTTAAGTGCAGCATAATGATTAATGACTGATCTTTCACATTTTGCAACTTAACGCTGTGGGCATCCATAGAGAATGATGGTGCCTTCAATAACTCTTAAATCCTATTACAGCAGTTAACACAATCAGAGTGAAGAACATGATCACTTTGGCCTCAGGCTTTGTTTCTTCCAGTCAGCTTCAGAGTTGGGAAACCATAGTATAGTCAGCTATTTCCAACGTCAGGCTGTCCCCAGGGACCAATCACCAATGGACCCTGGAAATTGTCCCATCTCATAATGGAGGCTCAGTCCGAAGCTTCCTCCATGAACACATCTCATTCATGTGGATGTGGACCCCAGATCAAGCAAACTCCTCAGCAAATGGTTCAATTCACCAGAGGTCAGCTCAACTAGCACCATTCCTCATAAAAATTGAGCTTTCTGCGTCATACTAGAGAAATTGTGTTCTTAAACAGAGTTTCAGAGTAAGTGTTTTCAAAATTAGTTTTCGTTCGGCCTTTAAATTATTATAAGATCATAGGGCTTTGATTCCAACTCCTGAATATGAGGTCTACTCCAATTTTCAAACCAATCAGTTAATCGAAATTAAATTAATTTCAGTCTTACTATCTCCGGGTACCTGTCCGAGAGAGATCACTGATTTCTTAATCACTCCTCCCAAACGACTTGTTGGATCGGATCACTCCCATCTTTTGAAGGGTTCTTATCCTATCTATTAGCTATTCTTTCCTAGAGTTTAACCCCCATTGGTGTTGACTTCAAACTTTTTTTCTTTTTTTTTGGGGGGGGGGGG